>NW_019029055.1:0-112965 GCF_002105155.1 Lobosporangium transversale | reverse complement strand
TACGATACCAGAAACCAACCAGACTTTTGATACGTTCTATTCCGCTGCTCTTGCTCATGGTTCTACTTGCGGATGATGAAGAATGGTGTCGTTGCTTAGAAGAAGCATCTGCATATCAATCACCTAGGATGCTGCGACATCTATTTGCTCTTATGATGGTCAACTGTAGCCTGTCCGAGCCGCTGAGTTTATGGACTCGCTTCGTGGGGGACCTATCTGAAGACTTCCTTCATAGGTGTAGAGGGCTACAAGGAGAAACGACTACTATTACTGCAGGCAGCAACGCAGAGGAACAGGCTATAAGCTTAGCACTTTACGACCTAAATGAAATACTAAAGGAGCTTGGGTCCTTGCCTAGCTAACTTTCCAGAGATGCCTCAAGAGTTTGACAATGCCTTACAGAGGGAAGAGCAGGCCGGTGAAGCACACAAACAATGGAGATTTGAACAAGAGGCGCTAAATAATGTGGTTCACTTGAATTCCGATCAGAGAATCGCCTTCGAGCACATCATTAAAGCAGCCAAAAGCGAGGTCCATGAGAGATTGTTTTTTATTGATGGGCCAGGAGGAACAGGCAAATCATTTTTATACAACACACTCATTGGCTGCCTCACTGGCCAACTAAACTAAATGTGATTGCCGTTGCCTCATCAGGGATCGCCTCTCTCATCCTTCATGATGGTCATACAGCCCACTCCACGTTTAAGATACCAATTCCAGTGGACTGTCGCTCCATCTGTAACCTTAGCATGCGGCAAGATGCTGCAGTCAAAATACGTAATGCTGCCGTCGTCTTCTGGGATGAGGCTCCATTGCAGCATAAGCATTGTTTTGAGGCTGTTGACAGGCTGCTTCGGGATATTATGGAGCAGGACACTCTATTTGGTGGCAAGGTATTTGTTTTTGGAGGCGACTTCAGGCAGGTACTTCCGGTTGTCGTCCGTGGGACCCAGGCTCAAATTGAGGATGCTTCATTGAAAAGGTCTTATATTTGGCCCTCAGTGACAACACTCAGGTTGAGCAAGAATATGCGAGTTAATAGCCATCCTGAAAACCAAGCGTTCGTTGAATGGCTGCTTCGAATCGGTGAAGGAACAGAGCAGACAGTTACCATTGGCACACATGGAGACTATGTCAGGATACCCGACAATTTAGTCCTGGAAGCCTCAGCTGTGAATAAGGACTATGAACATGAGCGATTACTCATTAAGCAGATATTTCCGGATATCGAAAATGCTAGACTCCTTCCTGAGTTGCTCATTGAGCGCGCTATCTTGAGTCCCCTTAATGAGGATGTCGATAAACTGAATCAACTAGCCACCAGTATGCTCTGTAGCACCCAGCAGTCAGTCAGTTATATTGGTCAAGATAGCCTTCAAGACCCCGAAGCAGCAGCTACGGCTCACTATCCTGTGGAATACCTGAACAACCTCTCCCCGCCAGGCTTGCCTCCGTTTAAACTGGAGCTAAAGGTTGGTCAGCCCGTCATCCTTCTTCGCAATTTGAACCCAATGCGCGGACTATGTAATGGTACTCGCATGATTGTACGTGCATTAGGCACAAGAATGATCCAGGCCGAGATTATGAAAGGACAATTTCAAGGAGAGTGTGTCTTTATTCCTCGCATACCGCTTACGACACTTGATGATCATTCTTCTCCGATCATGTTCTGCAGACGACAATTTCCAGTCAAGCCTGCCTTCGCCATGACCATCAACAAGTCCCAGGGACAGACACTCAAACATGTTGGTGTTTATCTTCCTCAAGATGTTTTCAGTCATGGTCATCTCTACGTTGCTTTGTCACGGTGTACAGACCCAAATAATCTTAAGGTACTTATCGCGAACGGCAAGGTAAGAGATAGGCTAGGAACATACACACGGAACATTGTCTTCAAAGATGCTTTATAGCCACATTGTCTTTTGATTGCCATTTACTGCGTTACCTCCTCGCCGTCGTTAATCTATCAAATGTTGTGATTATCAGATATTCTCCCTCTTGATTGTAGTTTCGTCTGTATTTTATTTTGTATATTTTGTATATTTTGTATTCTACTTTATTGCGTTTTATCTACTGTATTTTAGCTTTGAATTTTAGTTTTGTAATAAAAAAAACGTACAGTTTACACATAATTTTTACAGTAGTAAAAGGCCAAAGGCCTACGTGAGTTTATTGTCTTCATTCCTATGTCAAAATATAAACCTTTTGCTGCTGTAGACAATGTTTCTTTTTGTTGTCTTACGAGGCTAAGCATTAAATTTTCTAACGAGGCAAGAGCCGACCGTGGCGAAGCCACGGTCTCCGGCTCGTTTTTATTTTATTTTATTTTATTTTATTTTATTTTATTTTATTTTATTTTATTTTATTTTATTTTATTTTATTTTATTTTATTTTATTTTATTTTATTTTATTTTATTTTATTTTATTTATTTTATTTTATTTTATTTTATTTTATTTTATTTTATTTTATTTTATTTTATTTTATTTTATTTTATTTTATTTTATTTTATTTATTTTATTTTATTGTAATATATTATATTTCATTTTATTTCATTTTTTAATAAACTCCCTGGCAGGCGCGGAAAAGCAAGATGCTGAATATGTATTCGTTATCCAGTCAATACTTTGGAAGAATCGGTCTCGCTTTCCCTGGTCCAAAGGTAAAAAAATTAGCTATTGTAATAATTTCAAAAACTAGTCATCATTCATCCATTCGTCTTTTACTCGCGAGTGCTTTCGATATAAAATAGACTTTTCTTTTCTTTTCTTTTCTTTTCTTTTCTTTTCTTTTCTTTCGCTTTTTCTCTTCTCTTCCAGCTCAGTCTCCTCAACCAATATGAAAGGTAAGCAACACTTCACAAATATTCACCCTTACTGAAGTCCTCGACTCTCTCACCTTATGCTGCACTGTACTTGTTCTGACTTTTCACTTCCTGTCTACCTCTCTTTCTCTCTCTTTCACACCACTGTTAGACCACAAATAATACAAACTCCTAGCCAGCTACAGAGCAGAACCAGGATACACTCTGAGCAACTCAACAGCAAACTACAGACCAGAAAAATCAAAAAAAAAAAACCTCACCTGGTCATCCACAGAAGTGCCCTCGCTGCTGTCATCAAGTAAGTATATAGTTTATGCATGGCTTCGTTTTGTCTTGCTTGTGATTATCCACTGTTGTCCCTACTATGAATAAGCTTAGCATACTTACAAAGCTATCTTCGTTCTTTTTTTTTTTTTTTTTTTTTTTTTTTGTCTTCCTCCTTCTAGCTGTAACAGGGGCCACTAGCCCTAGGCGCACGGCGACGATTGTCCCAAAGACTGCAATGAGCTCTTGCAGTGCTTATCAAAAACGGAGCGAAAGCGGAGCTGTAAGTATAGTTTCTTTTAGAGTACATGTCGTGACTTTCTGTCTGTACTCTGCTGCTGTGCTCTGATTACCAAATATTCTAACCACACGTGTTTTTTTTTTGTCTTCTCCCCCTTAGAGGCTCATCCGCTTGGGCTCTGGCCCGCCGAGCCCTCCGCCGGGCCCTCGCAACTCCTTGAAGGGGGGTCATTGTAGTAGCTCTAGAGAGCCCCTAGTCTCTGGACCTTACTTTGACCCGAGTGCCTTTGGGGATTTCGCGTAGGTAATAGATGACACACAGTTGTGGTCATCCAAGTATGGTAAGTCAGTAGCAGTGGCCTGTTTACTAGGCCTATAGAGCTCGAGTCTCGGCCCTCAAGGAGGTCCCCCCTCCAGCAGGATCAGGATCAGGACCAGGATCAGGATCAGGTGTTATCAAGGCCTGATAACACCTCAGGTAAGTATACATGCGCATACATAGCAAAGAGCATATTAACTTGATTCTACCATTGCTTTTGTTCTCTCTGTTTAGGTGGGATCTTGGCAACTCGGAGCTCTATAGTGTTTAGTAAATAGTTCATTGTTACTGAC
Organism: Lobosporangium transversale; assembly: GCF_002105155.1. NCBI lineage: Eukaryota > Fungi > Mortierellomycota > Mortierellomycetes > Mortierellales > Mortierellaceae > Lobosporangium > Lobosporangium transversale. The sequence goes on along the minus strand of NW_019029055.1, from coordinate 109,027 downwards.
GCCATTCTTAGATCACCTCAATTAGCGAAGCTGCACCAGGCGCCTGGCTGTAGTGTGTAGTGCATGGCGTAAAGGCGTCATGTTGTGTGACCTGTTACCTGCCGTCTGAACCAAAGGTGCTCTGGTCATAGTAAGGCTTCATTGGCTAGTCGTTCGATAGACTATTGCAATGAGACCTCTGCTTGGAGAAGTGAGAGCAAGGCTCATAAGGGGAGTAGAGGGTCCTGAGGCACAACAATAGACCGAGAAGCACCGTGCTTCGAATGCGGCTCGGAACGCAGGGCCAACAGAAAGCAGACAGCAACCGAGGGCCGAAAGCCGATAGTCAAGCGCCAGAAGTCAGCAGACAACACCCAGCATCCAGCAATAACAACAACAAAAAAAAAGCAAATAACTAAAACACAAAACAAAGAACAAAAAAAAGCAAATAACCAAAACGCAAAACAAAGAACAAAAAAAAAAAAAGATAAAAACCGAAGCACAGAGTAAAAACAAAAAAAGATGAGAAAAAGAAAAATAAAAAAAAAAAAGTCAAAGCCAATGCCAAATCCAACGCCAAAGCCAACGCCAAAGCCAACGCCAAAGCCAACGCCAAAGCCAACGCCAAAGCCATAGTCAACCGAAGACTTCCGCAACTAAGGTTAATACAAGGCAGTCCCATCCAGCAACCTCCGCTCGATCAAGCATAGTGGCCCGCAGCCAGACCGGACATAGGCGGCTTCAACTAAATCACCCAAAGGCAACCTCAATTAAAGCCAACAGTAAGGCGGTTTGATCATATCAAGCACAGGCTGCCTCAATCAAACCACTAAGAGCAGTGCTAGTCAAGATAGCCGTGAATCCCCCAACCAAAGCAACATAGGCTGGTTTGATTGAAGCAAATACACTCCGTCTCAGCCAAATCAACCGAAGGGGTGCCAGATGGCCGATGTCGGATGGTCGAGACCGAATAACAGAAACCGGACAATCACAGCCAGTCAAGCAAAGACAGCCAGCTCTAGACAGCCAGCTCTAGACAGCCAGCTCTAGACAGCCAACTAAAGAAAGCCAACCATAGACAGTCGAAAAGGCCAGTCGACCAAAGTCAGTCAATCAGAGGCCACCAATGCCAATCATTCAAGGCACCACCAAAAAATATACAAAAAAAAAATCAACATATAACTAAAGGCTACCAGCAAGCACACAATAATCCACACATATCAAAGCTACTTACTTCCAAAGGCTCAAATATCTGGCCATCCTTGGGGTAGGATGCAGCTTAGAAGTGAAAGCATAGTAAACAATTAGCAATAAACATTGTTTGTCTGAAGTGTTGATAGGGTAGCCTTGATTATTATGATTGTGGTCTCTTCCTCGATAGAAGGCGAAATATGTAGAAGGGTAAATAGAATAGCTGCACTAGTTCCTGGTAGCAAGTCGCTCCGCGAAAGTAACTGGTAGCATTGCCGTTTGGGCATATTTATGACCCTGAGGCGCAATCCAATCAAAAACATGGGTAGCTTTGGTGCTATTGGCCTCCATAACCACATATAAGGTCCACCACTTGGGTGGACTTTTGCGCTTTTGGGCTGATTACAGCAACTTAACCAGGTAGTGCAAAAGGCGAGGAAGATGCTGCTCCTATTTTTTTTGGAGGGGAGAACAACACCGTGCATCGCTCTTTTTCATTGGAAAGCATGGCTTAGCGGCTTATGTGTTTAGTTGGTTAGTTGCATTCACAACTACATGGTCTCAATATTTTTCTCAAGCAAGGCCGATGTAATGCCTTTGCTCATTGGCTGTAGACTTGATGGAATGCACCGCTTAAAGTGTTTGTTGTGTTTAGTGGGTCTGTTTAAAAAGCGTTCAAGATTCGATTCCCGTTATTTTGAATATTAATCAAAGAACTGGCCATCAAGAGGGGATCTAACTATAAAGATGGTCAGGAGGAAGAATACGACAAATTCGCTACTTGCAGTCTACTGAATCTGCCAAGTTGCAGAAAAAAGAAAGTAGACGAGGCAAATCAGGCGTTGATTTCATATCACTTACACAAATATACTTTCATCAAATCCCCTCCATGTCCGTACCGGACCACCACAAGCCGCGGCTGGGTGTGGGTCGTGCTCACACAAATGTATTCACTAGTCAATTTATACTCTGCATTTGAATTGGCGAGGATGATCCCAAGAGCTCTTTTATTAAAAAGCTTTATCGATTGCTATGTCGGATATTTATTGAAAACGAGTACTTGAGCCTGCTGGCTATTTCTCACTTCATATTATACACTCCAATCGCACCCCTCCTAAACCCCTTGTGCCGCCACCAGCAATTTTATACAAAAATCAGTAGGCGGCAGCAAAGTACTGATTTAAGTCCGACATCATCTCTATCCCCAGAGTCAACAAGCGGGGCTAGGCAAATGAAACCTCAGCAAGAGTCGGTAGTCGGTGTAACATTGAAGCATTCGGAACATCCTTGTATCTGACTGGGGAGCAGGCTCGGGAGCTGATCTATATTTGAGGATGCTTTGAAGGCTGTGCGTGGGTCTCGATAATCCTCCTTGTCTAGATTTGATACGAAGCAAGGCAACACTCTATCAAGCTTCCACATACATATAACTATGTAAGTTTAAACAATTCTTTGTGTTGCGAGTAAGCTATTTTATTTTATTTTTTACTAAGCAATCAACCTAAGATGGTCACAAATTGCAATACGCGTTTGTCCTCACGTGAGCTTCAACCTCGGACTGGTGACCTGGTGGCGAGACTGAAACAATATATTATCATGGTGACATAAAACCTCGTCCCTGCTTCGCGCATACAACTTTTTATTTTCTTTCCTCTATCACAACTTCAAAACTTTGAACCATCCTGCTACTACAATTAACATCCTTTAGCATTCCTATCTAATATCCCTATTCTCTGCTCTCTGTCCATTTTCCTTTGTTTTAACCAGTTTCGAGATCACAATGGAAAACAGCGAAATATCATCACTACTTCCAAATACTCAAAATAAACCGTATGGAAAGAAAGAAGAAAGAAAAGGAGAAGCGAACGAAGGGTCTTCAAGCACTAATGAGCCCAAAATCCCCAAGCCAACCAAGCACGAGCCCAAAATTCCCGAGCCAGCCAAGCTAACAATACATTGCATTGCTGAGAGGAAAGCAAGATCTTTTGCCGTAAATATCTCTCCCGGTTGTTCAGTTAAGTTGGACGTGATGACCAGCCGAACGGCATCCGTTATTGTCAAGCAGGCGCCGCAAGGTATGTATTTAGCTCTTGGTGAACTGATGATTATGTTTTCAACTGATGAAACTTATTCCTGTCCCAACACGGTCATGTGGTATCTCCTCTCTTTTTTATGTTGTTGAGATGTATCTCGGCTTAACTATTTAACTGGGGCGACTTTGGATTTCTTCTCTATAAAAGAATTTAAAAAGTCTCCCCCATGGCCGTACACATCCTCAGACTCCCACTGCTATTTTTTTCGTCCTTTCACAGCGTTGTTTTTTTTTTTTTTTTTTTTTTTTTTGTTCGTGGTTCGGGTTCATTTACGTCCATCAGCTGTAGGTGCTGGTTTGATCAAATGATTATTAGAATTTTCAATTCGCGAATTGCACTCTCGACGGACTGGTTTTTGATATTTTCAGTTGATGAAGCATGTGGCAACATGCTCATTGGATAGTGTATTACATCATCATAGCTTTTATCAAAGCCCCATATCTAACTATCCTCTTGTTTATTATTCTATGGGTATTAAACAGCCCCGAGATGCCCAAAAAGGGACCTAGAAGACGTAGGAGACGAGAGTTCAAGAGGTGAGTTGATCACTCCGACTATATCTATGGTTTTGATGATACTTGAGGATGCTCGTTTATTTATTACATACTCACGCCATCCCACTATTCTTATATGCTCAAAGGGCGCTATTCGAAACGCCGTCGTCCCTCGATACCCGAAGGACCGTTGTATACTTTAGCCAATGGGGAGACAGTATATTTGCCCAAGCTCATGACAGACATGCTCAATAGTACCTGGTGCCAGCCGAAAAGTCGCTTGAGCTTCTCATCACTGAAGAATGTCAGGGTTGGCGATCAAGTTGAGACAGAAAGTCTTGGTCAACGCCCAATAGGCTTTGGAACAGGTATTCAAGGTCTCCTTGTTACCGAGCAGATGATGGAATTATGGGAAGAGATGAAGAAAGAGACTGGTTTGGGGTTTGCAAAATGTTTGACTGGACCCAAAGGGGTCGGGAAGTCCTATATAACATGGTTTCTTGCCGCTAAGGGCATATGCTCACGGCTGGCCAGTTCTTTACATCGCTGACGCAAATACCCTTGCTGATTGTCAGGAGAATGTGAGGGCATCAAGAGTGATTTGTCAACGCTTCCTAGATCTCAATAAGGATATCTTGACTGCAAAAGAGCTCTCCACCATGGCAAATTGTGGGAGTGTGGAAGCTATTGCCGAGTACATATTAGGAGACTTACTCCAACAACAAGGGAAAAAGACTCTCTTCATTGTCGATGAGCATGGTGCTTTGTTTCCCGACAACGTACCTTCAGCAACAAGTAGGCTTCCTGTCCTGCGTTCTCTGGGTTGCTTCAACACTTGGACGAGTGGTGTAAATAGTGGAGCGTGTGTTGTGTTCACGAGCACTGCAAAGTTTGAAAGGTCCGTCCTCAGGAATTCAGATTATGTCGTTGATGTCGGGCCTTTGTCGCAAGACACGTTCGAAAAACTGTTTAAAATTGCCATTGCTCGTTTCACTTTGACAACCCAAAGGACTCTCGACAGTCGTAAGGACGCTGTTATTAAGGCTATAGTGTCCCGCATCTAGTCGCGAAAAAATTTGGGAAAAAACCTTAATTTGTTGCGTTTTCACATCACCGCAGTCACATTGTTTATGAAGCACTCATGGCCGCCATTTTGGTGTTCATCTTCACTCTCTTCCAAAAAAAAGCTCATTTCTCTACATGTATACCTTTAAAAAATATCCTTTCTTCCTTTACACATCGCAAAATATCGAAATAAAATGGTTTACTTGAATAAAAGGAAGAGACAGTTGCAAGGTGCTTGACAGAAAAAAGCGCAGCGCAAATTGGAACAAGATTCAGAGATATCTTCTGGGAATTTGCAGACAGAAGCAGTGCTCCTATTCGTACTGAAACTTTGTCAATTATCCTCGTAGCCATGGTCCATATGTGTGGCCTCTTTTATTCCTTCTGACCGAGAAAACTAAAAATAAAATAAATAAAATCTAGCGTTCGCTCTGATCTACTCTCTATCTTCTTTTTTTCTCGCTCAGGAACACATCCAGCATATTGAAGTTCCAAATGAGCGAGTATGACACTTCTGATCCATTATACACTCTCTCCAGAGCCAGCTGGCTACACTCACCAGCCGGCTTGAAGCCTCTCGACTAGCTCTGAATCCAGTCGATCGAACCCCTACTTGGTTCCAAAGGAACCAGCTTACGAAATTACCCCTGACGACTCCATTCTCGTCCACTACCCAGCAATGGACGGGAAAGATTTTTTTCAAACATAAATCTGGAAACCGTGCAGACGATCTTGCATATGCAACAGAAATGGCTAAAGAGATGCATTCTTTTGCCAAAAACACAACCCAAACTATTCTGCACCCAATCGGCACTCATTGACTGGCCCGACTCTTCCTCTCACCACAGTTCCATGGACAAAAGCAATCTCACGCTATCAATCACGATTGGCAAACCTTACAAGACCACTTGATCAATTTGCCACGGAAATGTTTTCCTACGAAGTTGACCCTGCGGTCGCACAAGCGTGTTTACAGCTCGCACAGACAATGCGTGAACATGCCGCACACCTGGCACAGCAAATGTCAAGCGACAGAGAGGACCTTGTTTACCAGGCGCACAAAATTTCAGTCACCAAGGACACAGTTGATCCACCAATTGTCTCTACTTCAGACTTCATTGAAGCCAGCAAATTGGCAAAGAGTGTTCGTCAGGCTACTAACCCGACAAGACAACGGGCATACAACAGGAGGACTCAAAACCGGAGTTTCTTTAGCGCAAATACTTACAGACCCACTTCTAATTCTAGCCAATCTCATCCATCGGGTCAAACTCAGACCGCCCACTATCAAAATGACAATGGTTCTTTTTTTGGGCGAGGCCAAAATCCAAGGAGAGGGGGACGAGACCGAGGCCGAGGCTACCAAACCCCTCAATTCAACCAGACAAGTCAGGCACAGACTGCAGGCCAGCAGTAGGTGGCCGTTTACAGATTTACAGAGGGTTCTCATAACCGACAACGAATGGGTCAAGTCGGTCGTCTCCGAGGGATTCAAAATCCCTTTCCACAAACGGCCACCGATATCCAGTTCAACAGCGTACCAAGCTCGAGTAGCAGCGGAGGAAGAGAAGGCGATCGATCAAGAGGTAATCGCACTCTTAGCCAAAAGAGCAATAGAGGTCGCTTCGGGCCCTGGTTTCAAGAGCCGAATATTCACTATCCCCAAGAAAACCGGGGACATTCGGCCAGTCTTAAATCTAAGACCGTTGAATGCCTACGTCTCAGAGCGGCACTTCAAAATGGAGACGATGACGACAGTATGCGCAATGTTACAGAAGAACGACTTTATGACAAGCATCGACCTATCAGACGCATTTCTTCACGTACTAATCCATCCAGATTATCGTCATTATCTACAGTTCCAATGGAAGAACCGGAAATTTCAATTCCGTACACTTCCCTTCGGGCTCTCACTCTCTCCGCTAGTGTTCACCAAAGTTCTCAAGCCTTTCCTCAAATGGGCACGACGACGAGGAATTCGCATATCAGCGTACCTAGACGATTTGATAATCCTAGCCAAGAACAAAGAACAATCAATCCAGTTCACTCAACTAGTGCAAGACAAGTTGGCAGCGCTAGGATTCCTCATCAAGGAAGCCAAGTCTACGTTGATCCCGTCACAGAAAATAGACCATTTAGGCTTCACCATCAACTCCCGGGATATGACTGTCACAGTTCCGAAATCCAAAGTCAGGGACATACGGCGCGAGGCAGGAAAGCTACTACGAAAAGGCGCCACTTCTTTAAGGGAACTTTCTTCGTTCGTCGGGAAAGCAATGGCAACATCTATGGCAGTGTTCCCAGCGTGATTCATGACACGGAATCTGCTTCAGCTCAAGAACACAGCACTAAAAGCCAAGGGAGCTTCTTGGTCGGACACGGTCACCCTCACGGAACCAGCCAAGGAGAACCTTCAATGGTGGAAGGAGCAATTGACGTCATGGAATGGTCTGTCATGGATTCAACAACAGACACAAATGGACATATACACGGATGCATCGGACACCGGATGGGGGATCGTGATCAACAATCAAACATGGAGTGGCAAATGGACTCCACAAGAGAAAGACCACCACATCAACTGGAAGGAACTACAGACAGTTCTTCGAGCTGTTCAACTACCAATAACACAGGGCAAAATGATCAACATCATATGCGACAACACGACGACGATTGCACACATCAACAGGTTCGGAGGGACGAGGTCTCCGGAACTAATGAGACTAGCGGACACGTTATGGCGTCACTGCCTAGCAACGGGGACTCGACTTCGGACGACATACATCCCATCTGCATTCAACCCAGCGGATGCACCGTCACGGCGAATGATATCGCAATTGGAATGGAGGATCAGTCGCCCATTCTTTCAACAACTGGAACACCAATGGGGCCACATCAGGTGGACCTATTTGCGTCAGCACAGAACAAACAGCTACCGGCATTTGTCTCATGGAAATTCCATCCAGATGCTCTGAAGATAGACGCCCTTCAACACAACTGGACAGAGATGGGCAACCTTTACATTTGCCCCCCATGGAATCTTCTATCAATCATCTTGGAGAATACAGACCCAGAAACTGACAGCAACAGTAATAACCCCATGGTGGCCGAGTGCAATATGGTTCCCAACCATCAAGGAGATGGCAGTAGCACCACCAATCCCGATCCCTCGGGAAGCAGTCCTACCAGCCGTCGGAAGCGCAAGCGATCTCCTCAGCAAGAATCCACTCTGGTCATTGACAGCATGGAGAATAAGAGGCGACGTAAAGATCTAGATGCAGGACTCCCACCATCCGCTATCACTCTACTAGATTCAGCGGGTGCCAACAGCAAAACACGTCGACAATATCTTCCAACTCAAGAGGCTTTCGCAGTATGGGCTCAACAAGAAGGCTTCGACCCTAGTACGCCAAATGCAATTGCTGTGGTTAACTATTTATGCCATGCGCGGATTATTTATTCTTGGCGTAGGAATACCACTCTTAACAAAAAATCAGCCATCTTAAAGCTTTACGACGACACATCCGTGATCACAGGCAATATCTACTTTCAGCGGTTCATGGCAGCAATGAAAAGTACTGGCGTATTTCAAATGGAGCACGTATCCGCACTCGACATTTCACCCATCCTTTCATACTTCCGCATGGAGGACAATGTGGATCTTGATATGCCTAAGCTCTCTCGCAAGCTCTGCTGGCTCTTAGGCGTTTGTGCGTTTCTCCGGCCAGATGATATCGGTTGCATCGATGTGTCAAAGTCAGAGACCGATGAAAAGGGTCTTCTCCTTACCATAGTCTTCCCTAAGGAACGGCGCGATGGGCAGCGCATCATAAAGTCGATCTTCGTAGGTAGACACCCTAACGACAAGGAAATTTGCCCAGTCGAGGCCTATACAGAATACACCAGACGGATAGCGGACACACCTCTCGAAATCAAGCACCACAAAGATCAGGATTATAAATTCAATCCTCTTATGCGTTTTGTGAAAGACAAGTCCAAAGTCCTTAGGGTCAGTACCATAGGCACTTTTATGAATGAAATCACACGTCGGATTCCAAATCTTCCGTCGAAACGGCCTCCTCCAAAGCCACGCGCTATAGGATCAACCTTGGCAGCCATCGCTGGCGTATCAACCCAAGATATCATGGTTCAAGGGAATTGGTCGTCTGACAAGGTTTTCCGCAAAACCAATTCAAATTTGACGACATCGGTTTTTGGTTCGCTCTGAAGTCACATATGGACCATGGCTACGAGGATAATGATCTGGAAGTGCTACAAAGGACGCACTATCCTCATTATCAGAGTAGCCATGGGACATATGTCCCTCCCACACCTCCCTTTTCTTTTCACTCGTTACTAGATAGAGAGTAGATCAGAGCGAACGCTAGATTTTATTTATTTTATTTTTAGTTTTCTCGGTCAGAAGGAATAAAAGAGGCCACACATATGGACCATGGCTACGAGGATAATTGACAAAGTTTCAGTACGAATAGGAGCACTGCTTCTGTCTGCAAATTCCCAGAAGATCTCTCTGAATCTTGTTCCAATTTGCGCTGCGCTTTTTTCTGTCAAGCACCTTGCAACTGTCTCTTCCTTTTATTCAAGTAAACCATTTTATTTCGATATTTTGCGATGTGTAAAGGAAGAAAGGATATTTTTTAAAGGTATACATGTAGAGAAATGAGCTTTTTTTTGGAAGAGAGTGAAGATGAACACCAAAATGGCGGCCATGAGTGCTTCATAAACAATGTGACTGCGGTGATGTGAAAACGCAACAAATTAAGGTTTTTTCCAAATTTTTTCGCGACTAGATGCGGGACACTATAGCCTTAATAACAGCGTCCTTACGACTGTCGAGAGTCCTTTGGGTTGTCAAAGTGAAACGAGCAATGGCAATTTTAAACAGTTTTTCGAACGTGTCTTGCGACAAAGGCCCGACATCAACGACATAATCTGAATTCCTGAGGACGGACCTTTCAAACTTTGCAGTGCTCGTGAACACAACACACGCTCCACTATTTACACCACTCGTCCAAGTGTTGAAGCAACCCAGAGAACGCAGGACAGGAAGCCTACTTGTTGCTGAAGGTACGTTGTCGGGAAACAAAGCACCATGCTCATCGACAATGAAGAGAGTCTTTTTCCCTTGTTGTTGGAGTAAGTCTCCTAATATGTACTCGGCAATAGCTTCCACACTCCCACAATTTGCCATGGTGGAGAGCTCTTTTGCAGTCAAGATATCCTTATTGAGATCTAGGAAGCGTTGACAAATCACTCTTGATGCCCTCACATTCTCCTGACAATCAGCAAGGGTATTTGCGTCAGCGATGTAAAGAACTGGCCAGCCGTGAGCATATGCCTTAGCGGCAAGAAACCATGTTATATAGGACTTCCCGACCCCTTTGGGTCCAGTCAAACATTTTGCAAACCCCAAACCAGTCTCTTTCTTCATCTCTTCCCATAATTCCATCATCTGCTCGGTAACAAGGAGACCTTGAATACCTGTTCCAAAGCCTATTGGGCGTTGACCAAGACTTTCTGTCTCAACTTGATCGCCAACCCTGACATTCTTCAGTGATGAGAAGCTCAAGCGACTTTTCGGCTGGCACCAGGTACTATTGAGCATGTCTGTCATGAGCTTGGGCAAATATACTGTCTCCCCATTGGCTAAAGTATACAACGGTCCTTCGGGTATCGAGGGACGACGGCGTTTCGAATAGCGCCCTTTGAGCATATAAGAATAGTGGGATGGCGTGAGTATGTAATAAATAAACGAGCATCCTCAAGTATCATCAAAACCATAGATATAGTCGGAGTGATCAACTCACCTCTTGAACTCTCGTCTCCTACGTCTTCTAGGTCCCTTTTTGGGCATCTCGGGGCTGTTTAATACCCATAGAATAATAAACAAGAGGATAGTTAGATATGGGGCTTTGATAAAAGCTATGATGATGTAATACACTATCCAATGAGCATGTTGCCACATGCTTCATCAACTGAAAATATCAAAAACCAGTCCGTCGAGAGTGCAATTCGCGAATTGAAAATTCTAATAATCATTTGATCAAACCAGCACCTACAGCTGATGGACGTAAATGAACCCGAACCACGAACAAAAAAAAAAAAAAAAAAAAAAAAACAACGCTGTGAAAGGACGAAAAAAATAGCAGTGGGAGTCTGAGGATGTGTACGGCCATGGGGGAGACTTTTTAAATTCTTTTATAGAGAAGAAATCCAAAGTCGCCCCAGTTAAATAGTTAAGCCGAGATACATCTCAACAACATAAAAAAGAGAGGAGATACCACATGACCGTGTTGGGACAGGAATAAGTTTCATCAGTTGAAAACATAATCATCAGTTCACCAAGAGCTAAATACATACCTTGCGGCGCCTGCTTGACAATAACGGATGCCGTTCGGCTAGTCATCACGTCCAACTTAACTGAACAACCGGGAGAGATATTTACGGCAAAAGATCTTGCTTTCCTCTCAGCAATGCAATGTATTGTTAGCTTGGCTGGCTCGGGAATTTTGGGCTCGTGCTTGGTTGGCTTGGGGATTTTGGGCTCATTAGTGCTTGAAGACCCTTCGTTCGCTTCTCCTTTTCTTTCTTCTTTCTTTCCATACGGTTTATTTTGAGTATTTGGAAGTAGTGATGATATTTCGCTGTTTTCCATTGTGATCTCGAAACTGGTTAAAACAAAGGAAAATGGACAGAGAGCAGAGAATAGGGATATTAGATAGGAATGCTAAAGGATGTTAATTGTAGTAGCAGGATGGTTCAAAGTTTTGAAGTTGTGATAGAGGAAAGAAAATAAAAAGTTGTATGCGCGAAGCAGGGATGAGGTTTTATGTCACCATGATAATAAATTGTTTCAGTCTCGCCACCAGTTCACCAGTCCGAGGTTGAAGCTCACGTGAGGACAAACGCGTATTGCAATCTGTGGCCATCTTAGGTTGATTGCTTATTAGCTGGATTCTCCAAAAATTAAAGTCAAAAATCATATCAGAATTCACCGAGAACCAATAAGCAACGAACAGTCGCCAAACAAGAAGTAATCAGACTTTCTCCATTGGAGATTACAAAAAACTTGGTGAGTTTGCTATTATTATTACTATTATTATCTTTTAAGCATAGCCTAGACAAATCTATACACCAATTTGCGTAAGACTGCAAGACGCGCTTTATTTTATACCCACCAATGAAACTCACAATATCTTTGATTGTGGAATAGCCAGAAACTTTTAGAGATATGTAGTATTGCATCTCCTATCATTCATTCAAGTTTCAGTCGTTTTTAAAGTATACATAACTCAGATGAAAGCCAAGTCGTCGTGGGAGGGTAGCTAAAAGGGACCTCCATAGTCCACATAAAATTGGTCAGACTTTGTCACTGTCTTCTGACGTATTCACTTATCCTACATTGCACTCTTAACAACAAAACACAGTGGTTGGCAGCAATGTGAACATTTTCTGCCTTGCAGACGGAACACCTAGTCTCAGGGGCATCAAGTCGATACTGGACTGAATGCTGCTATATCTGGTCTCTAGTGCTTGAAAGCTAATACGATCGCTTTTTAATTTTTTTTATATTTTTAACCTGTTTCGCATTATTACTTGGCCCTTATCAAATGCATACGTAAGAGCTATTATGCTGGAATAAAAGCATTAAGAGTTCTAAAGTGATCTACCTTGCGTTCGGAACTCGCACTGCTATAGACAATAGCCGCTTGAAGTGACCCTGTGTTCTGTTTACTCAAAATGCCAAAGTAATCTTCACAACCGACTCATTTTACTCCTGTCAATATGCTTCTCAAAAAAGTGGAACTAGTGCAGCTATTCTATTTACCCTTCTACATATTTCGACTTCTATCGAGGAAGAGACCACAATCATAATAGTCAAGGCTACCCTATCAACACTTCAGACAAACAATGTTTATTGCTAATTGTTTACTATGCTTTCACTTCTAAGCTGCATCCTACCCCAAGGATGGCCAGATATTTGAGCCTTTGGAAGTAAGTAGCTTTGATATGTGTGGATTATTGTGTGCTTGCTGGTAGCCTTTAGTTATATGTTGATTTTTTTTTTGTATATTTTTTGGTGGTGCCTTGAATGATTGGCATTGGTGGCCTCTGATTGACTGACTTTGGTCGACTGGCCTTTTCGACTGTCTATGGTTGGCTTTCTTTAGTTGGCTGTCTAGAGCTGGCTGTCTAGAGCTGGCTGTCTGAGCTGGCTGTCTTTGCTTGACTGGCTGTGATTGTCCGGTTTCTGTTATTCGGTCTCGACCATCCGACATCGGCCATCTGGCACCCCTTCGGTTGATTTGGCTGAGACGGAGTGTATTTGCTTCAATCAAACCAGCCTATGTTGCTTTGGTTGGGGGATTCACGGCTATCTTGACTAGCACTGCTCTTAGTGGTTTGATTGAGGCAGCCTGTGCTTGATATGATCAAACCGCCTTACTGTTGGCTTTAATTGAGGTTGCCTTTGGGTGATTTAGTTGAAGCCGCCTATGTCCGGTCTGGCTGCGGGCCACTATGCTTGATCGAGCGGAGGTTGCTGGATGGGACTGCCTTGTATTAACCTTAGTTGCGGAAGTCTTCGGTTGACTATGGCTTTGGCGTTGGCTTTGGCGTTGGCTTTGGCGTTGGCTTTGGCGTTGGTTTGGCATTGCTTTGACTTTTTTTTTTTATTTTTCTTTTTCTCATCTTTTTTTGTTTTTACTCTGTGCTTCGGTTTTTATCTTTTTTTTTTTTTGTTCTTTGTTTTGTGTTTTGTTATTTTTTTTTTTTTTTTTTTTTTTTTTTTTTTTTTTTTTTTTTTTTTTTTTTTTTTTTTTTTTTTGTTCTTTGTTTTGCGTTTTGGTTATTTGCTTTTTATTTTTGTTCTTTGTTTTGTGTTTTAGTTATTTGCTTTTTTTTTGTTGTTGTTATTGCTGGATGCTGGGTGTTGTCTGCTGACTTCTGGCGCTTGACTATCGGCTTTCGGCCCTCGGTTGCTGTCTGCTTTCTGTTGGCCCTGCGTTCCGAGCCGCATTCGAAGCACGGTGCTTCTCGGTCTATTGTTGTGCCTCAGGACCCTCTACTCCCCTTATGAGCCTTGCTCTCACTTCTCCAAGCAGAGGTCTCATTGCAATAGTCTATCGAACGACTAGCCAATGAAGCCTTACTATGACCAGAGCACCTTTGGTTCAGACGGCAGGTAACAGGTCACACAACATGACGCCTTTACGCCATGCACTACACACTACAGCCAGGCGCCTGGTGCAGCTTCGCTAATTGAGGTGATCTAAGAATGGCGTCAGTAACAATGAACTATTTACTAAACACTATAGAGCTCCGAGTTGCCAAGATCCCACCTAAACAGAGAGAACAAAAGCAATGGTAGAATCAAGTTAATATGCTCTTTGCTATGTATGCGCATGTATACTTACCTGAGGTGTTATCAGGCCTTGATAACACCTGATCCTGATCCTGGTCCTGATCCTGATCCTGCTGGAGGGGGGACCTCCTTGAGGGCCGAGACTCGAGCTCTATAGGCCTAGTAAACAGGCCACTGCTACTGACTTACCATACTTGGATGACCACAACTGTGTGTCATCTGTTACCTACGCGAAATCCCCAAAGGCACTCGGGTCAAAGTAAGGTCCAGAGACTAGGGGCTCTCTAGAGCTACTACAATGACCCCCCTTCAAGGAGTTGCGAGGGCCCGGCGGAGGGCTCGGCGGGCCAGAGCCCAAGCGGATGAGCCTCTAAGGGGGAGAAGACAAAAAAAAAACACGTGTGGTTAGAATATTTGGTAATCAGAGCACAGCAGCAGAGTACAGACAGAAAGTCACGACATGTACTCTAAAAGAAACTATACTTACAGCTCCGCTTTCGCTCCGTTTTTGATAAGCACTGCAAGGGCTCATTGCAGTCTTTGGGACAATCGTCGCCGTGCGCCTAGGGCTAGTGGCCCCTGTTACAGCTAGAAGGAGGAAGACAAAAAAAAAAAAAAAAAAAAAAAAAAAAAAGAACGAAGATAGCTTTGTAAGTATGCTAAGCTTATTCATAGTAGGGACAACAGTGGATAATCACAAGCAAGACAAAACGAAGCCATGCATAAACTATATACTTACTTGATGACAGCAGCGAGGGCACTTCTGTGGATGACCAGGTGAGGTTTTTTTTTTTGATTTTTCTGGTCTGTAGTTTGCTGTTGAGTTGCTCAGAGTGTATCCTGGTTCTGCTCTGTAACTGGCTAAGAGTTTGTATCATTTGTGGTCTAACAGTGCTGTAAAAAGAGAGAGAAAGGGAGGTAGACAGGAAGTGAAAAGTCAGAACAAGTACAGTGCAGCATAAGGTGAGAGAGTCGAGGACTTCAGTAAGGGTGAATATTTGTGAAGTGTTGCTTACCTTTCATATTGGTTGAGGAGACTGAGCTGGAAGAGAAGAGAAAAAGCGAAAGAAAAGAAAAGAAAAGAAAAGAAAAGAAAAGAAAAGAAAAGTCTATTTTATATCGAAAGCACTCGCGAGTAAAAGACGAATGGATGAATGATGACTAGTTTTTGAAATTATTACAATAGCTAATTTTTTTTACCTTTGGACCAGGGAAAGCGAGACCGATTCTTCCAAAGTATTGACTGGATAACGAATACATATTCAGCATCTTGCTTTTCCGCGCCTGCCAGGGAGTTTATTAAAAAATGAAATAAAATGAAATATAATATATTACAATAAAATGAAATAAAAAAAAGCGGCGTAACGGGGATTGAAAATGAGTAATTTGCACACCTGTGATATCATCCGTCAATTTTCATATGCTCGCAAGGTGGAGAAAGAGAAAACTCTTACGAGGTGGAGGTGGGAAGAACATTAATAAGATTCCATCCTCAAAGATATGCAGGGTCATATATACATACAACAACAAGAGCACGAGCCACATTGCTCTCTTTGTATGGTGTGCAACAAAGAGAGAAAGAAAAACAGTGAGCGGTGTGATACGACTAAAGTAAAAGGACAGGATTCAGAGCACAAGCTTATCAACACTCACCACATACTTCCATTTTTCACCAGCATTAAGCTCGAGTAGCTTTTTTTCCTTAGCAATGGGGTTCATCAGGCATTATCAATAGAGTTTGCTGTTTGACTCTCTTCTCCCATTCCCTCTCTTCAACCCTAACAAGGAATAGGATGCATTGTCGTGGGAACTGTGCTGCGGCAGTTTTTATCCAAGTGGACTTTTTTCCTTTTTTTCCTTTTTTCTCTTTTTTTTTTTTTTTTTCCTTTTTTCTCCTTATTTTCCATTTCAAAGCACCAAAGAGATACGACACGTCATTTCCTCGATACGATCGTGTGCTTTTTACTGGTCGGCATACAAACGTTGATACTTTGTTTCACCTTCAAATCTTTATATATTCTACATTGTATTGCATGAAAATATAAAATAAAATAAAATAAAAAAATAAAAAAAAAATAAAAAAGGCGCAGAGGTATTATGACGACTGTCATGTGTTACTTCCCACTACACTCTGGAGAAACGGCAAGCTGCCAAAGTACAGTCCCAACGATAGTCTTTCCCATCTCTTGTTAGGATGTTAGGAGTGAAGAAAGAAGATAGAAGAAGAGGATAAGGAAGATGGTCTCCTTTATCATTAAGAGTAAACAAGCTCGAGAGCAATACAGTTCATGCTCTGGTTGTTTATAGACAGATTTCCTTTGCGAGTCTTGAAGATAGAGTATTATTCTCACTTTCAATCGTGAGAGTCTTCTCATTATCATATGAAATACGACAGATGACATCAAAGACACGTATATTATTTTTTATTTTATTGTTTTTTTATTTTGTTGTTTATCTTGTTGATATTTTATTGGTCGCTCTTGAGCGTACAGCAAGCAAGATACTTAGTACATCGCGCCAATCACTCCTCGTCCCTTCTCCTCTTCTTGCGCGAACGTAAAAAATAATAATAAGAAGCCAATATAAAAAGGACCTATTTTGACTCTCTTCTTTTTTTTTTTTTCTTTTCTCTTCTCTTTCTCCTCGGTCTCCTCGACCATCGGCCTCCACAACCAAGACAAAAAGGTAAGCAACACTCCCTCAACAATCACTCTTACTGAAGTTCTCAACACTGTCACTCTGTGCTTCACTGTCCTTGTTCTGATTATTTTCTTTCTGCTTGTCTCTCTCTATTTTTTCCACGATTAGACTACAACGACATGAAGTTGCCTAAAGCAACTGGGGCTTCATAACGCACAGCCAGGCTGCCATGCTCAGGCACCCATCCTCGAACGGCCGCACTCCAACAAAGAGCCGTATCCAACTGGCCACGCTCCAAACGGCCACGCTCCAAACGGCCACGCTCCAAACGGCCACGCTCCAAACGGCCCCGTACAAAAGGCCAGTCTGCCGCAGTCGAACAAACAGGCCTTCTCCACGGCCGTATACCCAGCCCACCCATCTTGGGATGATGGCCAAGGATTCACGAACAACCCCAAATCACAGCAGCTAGGCCACTTCCCACAGCGTGGTCTGGAAGCACTGGTACCAAAGTTCGGCGCCACTAGGCAAAAGGCGAAACCAAAGAGAGGTCGAACAGTCCATCCAGGCAAAAAACAAAAGCCTCCGGAAACAAATGCCTCAAAAAAAAAAAAATAAAAAATAACCCAAAGAAAAAAATAAAATAAGTCAAAGAAAAAAAAACCAAAAAAAAAAAAAAAAAAAAAAAAAAAAAAAGCCAAAAAAAAAAAAAATAAAAATAAAAATAAAAATAAAAATAAAAATAAAATAAAAATAAAAATAAAATAAAAATAAAAATAAAAAACAAACCAAAGAAAAATCAACAATAACAACAACAACAACAAAAACAACAAAAACAACAAAAACAACAAAAACAAAAACAAAAAAACCAAAGAAAAAAAATAATCAAAGAAAAAACTAAAAGCCAACTATTAAAGAAAAAACCAAAGAAAAAAAAACAAAAAAAAAAAAAACAAAAAAAAAAAAAAACAAAAAAGAAAACAAAAAAGAAAACAAAAAAGAAAACAAAAAAGAAAACAAAAAAGAAAACAAAAAAGAAAACAAAAAAGAAAACAAAAAAGAAAACAAAAAAGAAAACAAAAAAGAAAACAAAAAAGAAAACAAAAAAAATCCAAAGAAAAATCCAAAGAAAAAGACTAAATATGAGCCAAAAAAGAAAAAAAAAAAAAAAAAAAAACTCTTACTAACACAAAGCACTTTTTAACATAGCAACAATGCACATCCAAGATGCAACAATCAATGCATATCTAAGGTGGGTCCGAACGGGCATGAGCCTACGCTGGTTCTTGAATGAGCCATGTGGTGGCGGAGCCCCTTCGACTGGGAAAGGGAATGGGAATGGGAATGGGTAAATAAATGTGTGTGTGTGTGTGTGCGGGCGTTTGCAAGGCCATGGGGCCTGACCAACGGAGCACGATATGCCAGACCACCTCCACGTGGTGTGCTCCGGACAACGTCTTGGAGAGTCTTTTCGATGGAGACAAAGGAAAGCATTTTCCAAGATGGCTAAGAGTCTGGCTTCTTGTAACTTAGATAGTAGGCAGGTAAGCTAGATAGCTAGATAGCAAGCAATCCATTAATAAAAAGTGTAAAAATGATAAAGAAAAAGCTTCAGTAGAGACGGCATTGCTTGAATGATAGAAGGGTAACCTATTAATGTACTGCTCAGAAAAATGTTTGTGAAATCTGATCCTAGTCTGTCGACTCGAGCAGCAGGCTTTCATCTCACAAGTCTCATTTTCACATGAAATATGACAGATGGCCTCAAAGGCACGTACGTTGTCCTCTGTAGATGCTCTCTAAGAGACTTGCGATGTAAGTTTGATAACTGATGTAGCAGGATATGATACGATTTGATTCAATGCGATTCAAAACAAAATAAAATAAAATAAAATAAAAAATAAAAAATAAAAAATAAAAAATAAAAAATAAAAACAAGGACAAGGACAAGGACAAGGACAAGGACAAGGACAAGGACAAGGACAAGGACAAGGACAAGGACAAGGACAGGGACAAGGGCAGGGACAAGGACTATCCCAATTAACCAGAAAGTAGTAGGGAGGATGGCTATAGATTGGACAAGTGGAGGGAGTCAAACGCAACAGCCATTCTTCTGGCATAAAAATCAGGTGATTGTGCGCAGTGAGACAAAGCAGAGAAGACATTAATGATTGAATACATGCACGCTCTTTCTTATATACAAGTTTGTCCGCATGTCTGCACTCGAGGTAGCAAATGCAACTCGAGTTGATAATTGAACATCGTGTTTGTTGACCAGCTTGTTACATTTGTTTCTTCAAACCACAACTATGATATGCTACATTCCTACATGCCTGCATATCGCGCTATGATTAGCACAGCCAATGGCCTTTTTATTTATTTCCTCAACCTCTTTGCCTCTTTGCGAAATAAAATTTCTTTTCCCGTTTTCATTGGACTATCAACCGCTCTTTGCGTGTTCAAATTATTGGTCAAAGGCAAATTCACTTTGTGGTGTCACATGTGGAAGGTATTCATTATTCCCATGCAAATAAACATTCTACACAGCCAACACACACAAAGCTTAATCTGACGAATCATTTTTCATTCATGTGCCAAAAGGACATTCCTTAACCCTTTCAATTAATAAAAACGACGACTCAAGCAGAAATGACTAAAAGCAATTGACCCTTAGTCGACGCATATTGCAAAAGTAGGCTGGTAAATAACTTGACCTTTTACTATACCTTGGCAAGAAAGGAAAGTGAATAAGGGCTGGAGCTATTTGTTCACCTGACTGAATTAAAAAATAAGCTATCTCTTACCAACTACCTTAACTTCAAAGAAAATTTACTAAAAAGCCTTGTAACCATCTTGTTTGTTGGAAACTGTACCCCGACAAGAGATATCAAAATCAACACCCATAAACTTAAAGGAAAAGGAAACTGGAGTCCTGGCGTCAGTTTCCGGGGCGATCACCTTGGGTCCAACAACACCTTTATCAAGGTCTATAGAGCACAAAGGAACAAGAAAAAGGTACATTTTTATAAAGCAGTTTGCCACTATCAGGGGATTTTGGCAAAAAGAATTACAGTTTTTTTTTGTAACAATCAACCTTCAGTTGCATCTCACTACTCAAACAGATCTTTTTACTCTTTTATTCTTGTACAATAATGCCGAAAGCAAAATCAGCCAGGGGTACTCGGAATTCGCCAATCTCTAGATCTTCAACCACGAACAACAAATCTCCAGCAAAATCCAAAAACAACGAGTCTCCCAAGCCAATTAAACTGAAACTTTTCTGCCTTGTGGAAGGAGAACCGGCATTCTCAGTGATCATTCGTTCCGACCAAACTATTGACGACTTAAAGGATGCCATTAAAGCAAAGAATGAAAACGCTTTTAATGGTACCGATGCAAAGGATCTTATTCTCAAGCTCATCCCTAATGGTTCAACAGTAGAGGAACTATGCAAGTTTCCTAAAGAGTCACTCAAGGTCCTTGACAACGTACTTGAGGAACTCCATACTTACTTTCCTGACGGGGCAGCAGATAATCCCATTTACATTATTGTTGAAGTACCGAAGCGAGGTATGTCTTTAGTTCTTTTTGGACTGATGGTTTCGATTCAAGGCGTCAAACTGCCTTCTAAAACTATTCTATTTGTTTAAATTTTTACAAAGTTTCGAAAAGAGATCGAGATCAGCTAGAGAATGACGAGAGTGATAGGAGCTCCTCTAAAAAGGTCAAGCTAGAAACCATGAGCCTACTGGAGGCGATTAGTGCAACAGAACTTGCCCAAAAGGCTATAATAAACGGCGTTCCTGATCCCTCCGTCCTTTCGAGTAAAGAACTGGTTTCAGTACTTGATAATACTGGCACCTCAGTGACTCGGAATGACCTATACTATTCAATACCCCGAACGGCCATTTCCCTCCAAAACGCATCATTTCAAGAAATCGACGTGATATCCAGCCCTTGGGGGACAAAATTTCCTGTGCTCAAGGTCCGAGATCTGTACGTAAGATCAGCTTTCAAAGAACTCTACGATAAGATCATCAATAAGTTTGGTATAGACAGAGATATAAAGCCTGATGCCCCCCAAATGGTACTCACAGGGACAGCCGGTATAGGAAAATCATCCTTTCTTGTATACTTTGCTATCCGGCTGCTTGCCACTAGCAATGAGGAAGACCCACCTATTATCATTATCCAGCAAAAGGAAGATACAATGTGTTATGCTTTCGGTGGACGATCTGTTATTCGATATGGGGACATAGAGCATTTTAGGCCCTTCCTGGATCTACCCAGCACTTGGTTCCTAGTCGATAGCTCACCAGCACCAAAGCTCATGCTCGCCAGGACTATCTTTTCAGTGTCGCCAAAAACTTTAAATTCTGAGGAAAATCTGTATAAAGAAATCGTGAAGGGAGTCCCATGGAAATACTACATGGCTCCGTGGGAGCTAGATGAGTTAAAAGAATGCAGAGACAAGGTTGAAGCTTTTCATATGGTTCCGGAAGATTTTATGGAACACCTGTATGAGATGATTGGTGAAGTGCAAAGGTATGTCCTCGAGGTACCGCGTAAAGAACTGGATTTCTACTCCCCAGAGGATCGTTGTAAAAAAAAAGTGAGAGCAGTAGCAGAAAGCAGTGCACTCGAGCGCGTTAATCAAGCCCTTGACAACATCAAGGATCCAATGAAGATACTTCAATACTTTGAACAGACTAAGGATTCACAATGTTACAGCAGCCATCTTCTTCACCGTTATCCGACAAAAGATCATAGAGGATTTCGATTAGTATGGGCTTCAGATTATATCATGGAAAAGGTGCATGATGCAGTGGACGACAAAACTTGGAATGAACTATTGAATCGGCTTGCCAATGGTAGAGTTGGTGAAGGTAGAGGAGCAATGTTCGAGCTTTATATGCGGCGCATACTACGGATAGGCAATCGTTGCTTTCAGGCCAGGAGCCTTCATGACAATACTGAAATAACCATTGATATCAAAGCTAGCCCGGACGTTAAATGGTTCAATACTCTTGAATGTTACAAGGACAAGATGCAAGGATCGCTATGGATCCCAAATAGCAAAAGATTTGCCTGTGTGGATATGTTACTTGCTCCGAACTATCTCCTTCAAGTTACGACGAACAAGGATCATGGCATCAAAAGCAAACCCTTCAAAGCGTTTTTGAAAAGTATGCGAGAAAATAAGTGGATTCACTCCTCTGAGGAGGTTGCACTTATTTTTGTTGTTCCACAAGACCAGATTAAGGAGTTCAAGAAACAAAATTTTAAGACTGGGACAAATCGTGTGGATTCCAAAGCTACAAAGGAACTCCTAGATGTCAAGCAATATATTATGGGGATTGATCTGCAAGCAGAACTTAGGCAAGCACCAAGACGCATGAGAACTAGAAGAACAAGAACAGAGCGGTGAATGGACATGCGAATTAAGGTCATTATAGATGTATATTATTAATAATAAAGTGAAGGTGTGATCCTATCCCTATTGAAAAATGGCTTTTGAAAGAATGCAGGATGTTGGAGTCCTCGTCAGAAAGTCAGAGACACGTTTCTAAATTGGATAGAATACTTTTTTTCGGATACCAAAATTGTAAAGGTTAAGTCAAATTGAGTATTTAAAATAGAGCCTGACCATGTTCAGACGTGAATAGTTGGAAACAGACACAGCCTCACCGCCAGTTTATCGATCACAATCCCCAGAAAACATGTATGGAGCATATGTGCACTATCAGATGTTTGGTAGAGTTGTGATTGGAAGTGGAGCTTTTGAACATGAAGCTGTACAAATTAGCGCTTTCTCTTATTCATTATAGTATTATGATTTTAAATTTTTCTCCCAGCACTCTAGATTTCATAAAGACACGGTTCATGCTTTTTTTTTTTTTTTTTTTTTTTTTTTTTACTAGAATTACAGCTCTATCTAAATATAATAGCGATGGGGATTCCATGGAGATTATATTCTTCATCGAGAGCATATTCCACGCTTGGTAGAGCTTTTTGGAGAGTGACAGACGCTCAAACATGTCGGTGTTTATCTTTCCCAAGATGCTTTCAGTCATGGTCCTCTCTACGGTGCTTATTATGAACGGCAAAGTAAGAGATAAGCCTGGAATATACACGCGGAACACTATCTTCAAAGATGCTTTATAGGCACATCACCTTTTGATCGTCATTTACCATATTGTCTTGCTATCGTTATCCCATCTAATGCTTGATTACCAGATATTCACCTTCTTGATTGTTTTTTTTTTGCATGTCAGTTTGTATCTTAGTTTGTATTTTAGTTTTGGTGCACTTTACATTTTTTTGTTAAAAAAAAAAAAAAACACGCGGTTTACACACAGCTTTTTGCAGTAGTGAAGGCTAAAGGCCTACATGGGTTTATTGATTTCGTCCCTATGTTAAAATAAAACCCTATGTTGTTGCAGACAATGTTTCTTTTTTTGTCTTGACGAGGTAAAGCATTAAATTTTCTAATGAGGCAAGAGCCGATCGTGACTTCGCCACGGTGTCCGGCTCGTATTGTCAAATTCTGGTGATTGCTCTTCTTTGGTTTTCTTTTTGAGATGATCTACCGTCTTTGTCGGTAGAATGTCCGCAGAGAATGCTGTGGTTTCACCATCAATAATGAAAAGAGTGTAATTTCGTCAACATTTGATGTAACAGAGCACTAAATAATAAATGATTTGTGAGAGGTTAAGAGCGAGATTGAATGATGTGAGGTTTGTGCGCTCGTTAAGAATAAATTATGTAAAATACACGCACGTATGGGGCAAAAGTTTAAGCCACCCCTCCATTTTTTCAACCAAGCTAAAAATGCCCATTCATCACTCCACATCACCATTATCCTCCTCCACATTATTCTCCTCCACATTATCTTCCCCATTATTTGATTATCTTTGTAAATACACTTTGCTCACTCTCTTCCTCAAATATACCACGTTCGAATTGATTACGCGATAAATTCGAGGTAATTATGCTTAATTTAATTAATTAATTGATTAATTAGTGAGTGATTACTCGTTTGCGCGTCTGATTATCTCCCTTTTTATTATTCACTCTCTTTCTGCACACCTATTTTTTTCTCACTCTTTCTTCAACTATTTCTCTCTCTCTCTCTCTCTCTCTCTCTCTCTCTGTATCTTCTTGTCTTGTTAGCCACACTTTCAAACCCCTAAATCTATTTTTCGAAGGTGCGTTTTTTTTTTTGTATTTTTTATTTTATTTTATTTTGTGGGTCTAAAAGAGCTGGTTGGATCGTTGTTTTCGGTGCCCAATGTGTGGTGGGCAGGTAAGAGCCTGCTAGTCTTATCGAGATGTGCAGGTCCCTGTCTAGGCCTTGGGTGGGGAAACGCGGTTCGTGGTGTGATCGTTGTTTTCGGTGCCCAATGTGTGGTGGGCAGGTAAGAGCCTGCTAGTCTTATCGAGATGTGCAGGTCCCTGTCTAGGCCTTGGGTGGGGAAACGCGGTTCGTGGTGTGATCGTTGTTTTCGGTGCCCAATGTGTGGTGGGCAGGTAAGAGCCTGCTAGTCTTATCGAGATGTGCAGGTCCCTGTCTAGGCCTTGGGTGGGGAAACGCGGTTCGTGGTGTGATCGTTGTTTTCGGTGCCCAATGTGTGGTGGGCAGGTAAGAGCCTGCTAGTCTTATCGAGATGTGCAGGTCCCTGTCTAGGCCTTGGGTGGGGAAACGCGGTTCGTGGTGTGATCGTTGTTTTCGGCGCCCAATGTGTGGTTTCCCGGAAAGCCCCTCTTGTATTCACAGTGATTCAGATGTTCCCCTGGATGGACCTTGAGTCGGGTGTCTTGCTGATTTCTTCTGTCTTCGAAATCCTATTCCTGGATAGCAAAAAAAATACATCTATATCATTACTCTCTAATCATATTGTTTCCTCTTATATCATTACGCTTAAGGCTATGTCCTGCAAGGAACACTATGAGTGGCTTGCTCAACCAGTCCGTCACTCCATAACGACATTCTGTGAGCGATTTGAGTACACTGACAGTGAACAAGCCTATTCTGACTTTGAAAATCTTATCAAAAATTCTTTCCTTAAAATTTCTGCCAAGGAAAAAATTCTGAAGAATTTCGAGTCGTGGAAAGCAAATAAGAGCAATGTTGATATGTTTTGGCTTGAAAGGCAGTCGAACGTGGCTATAAAGAAAGGAAAAAAGATCGCGTCCATAAGTTTAATTGAAGCGTCGACGTCAAATCTCGCCAATATAATAAAGGAACAAGTAAGTTTTACACCTGCAGGAGTTGTTGTATCATTATTAACCCAGTGTCTAACGATGGATTTACTTTTTAGGATGATAACTTGCCTAAGACCCAACACCAGCAAGGCTTTGAGAATAATGCTTCGAATTCTCAAGGTATATTTTTGGGATTGTATTTATTGTTATTATTATTACTATTATTATTATTAAATTGGATATTAAATTGGATTTAAAATAGAAACAAGGCCAATTTCCCAAGTTTCATCAAAACTATCAGGACCATCATTGCTCTCACCCTCCTCACCCTCCTCACCCTCCTCACCCTCCACATCTTTTACGCCAGGCCCACCATTATCATCCTCTCCATCATCATCCTCAGCAGTATCAACACCATCGTCATCACCCTCAGCAGTGTCTTCGTCGTCACCATCATCATCATCAACAACTTCTTCTACCAATAAAAGGCAAAAAACGAACTATATAACCGAAGAGCCATGGCACAGTCTTACGATCTCTTTGACTAATATTGTAAAGTGAAATTATGCACATATTGGATATAAAAATATACGATATATATAGATTTTTAAGACAAATGCCTTTGCTTTGTGATTGTATTAGTTGAATGGAGGAAAGAACACGGCTTTCCCAGAGCCCTCACCTATGATGCTTCCTGTTCATGCTGTACTATTTGATCATGCTGTGAAATCCCTCCAAGCCTATGAAGCCCAACCACCGAAAGAGAAAGACATTGTCCTGCTCAAAGACGCCCAGTAATGTCTTACAATTTTACTATAACTAACGTGTTTCTACTCATATTAATAATTATCAGTACTAATTACGAACCGTATTTTCTATTTTCTTAAATACCAGGGTGGCTATGTCGTGTGTTTTAAATACAATGTCTGAACGGGCATGTGAGCATTTCAGTCAATCAAAAAAAGAGGTTTTGGTTGAGGATGCAAAGTCCTTGAGTATCATTGCAGATTTTGAGGATCACCCTTCTTTACAATTCCTCCAGAATTACATTGGTATATTAAGAGAAAAAGGCGTGATCTATTTAAAAAAAAAGGTGGTTGCAGATCGTGGTATTATCAATGGAAAATATCTTGACGAGGTGTTGCCTGACAATGTGTCCATTGAGGACAAAGTGCTTAAGATCCTTGAATACCTGTAAGTTTCATTTTGCTGTTTCAATTTGCTCATACCTGAATGCTCTTACTAGCTGATTTTTTTATTTTTATTTTTATTTTTATTTTTATTTTTATTTTTATTTATTTTTATTTTTATTTATTTTTATTTTTATTTATTTTTATTTTTATTTATTTTTTCTTTAATCTTAGGTGTGGATTTATTATCCACCCGCCGTTCCTGACATCATCACCCTCGGAAAATGATTGCCTTCATGTCTGGGTATCAATATTTGAGGTTATAGCTGACAGGATTTCATTGCACACGTAATCCTTTTTTTTCTTTTTTATTTTTTGTTTTATTTTTTCTTTTTTTTTTTTAGTTGTTTCAGCACTATTCATGCTAAGTATCATTTTTTGATCATAGAGGGGAGAAAGCACTAAAGGCGTCAAAGATCATGAGAAAAATGCAATCTGATGAGTATGGTGATATCAGCGAAACCGGAAGGAAAGTCGATTGTCTCTTTGTTTTCGATGGAATTGAGATTTCCAATATCGAATTCAAGTCACCTGAGATTTGTGATAAGGAGTTGGCCATTCAAAATCGTAAGAATATTCGACTAGCTCGTTGTATTCAGGAATTTCACGTTGAGATTGGTGCCAGTGATTTCAGCGTGTTAATGGCAGATATCTTTGGTGAGTCAGACGTCTATTTTGGTTTACATTCAATAAATATATAGTATCCAAGATATCATTTATATCTAATAATTTACCATAGGTTTCAGCGGCATTTTTTACCAAGTAAAACCGATGGGCGATATAGCCATCGCAGGGAAGACTACCTCAACTGTAGTTCAAATTCCTAGGACAGCTGGTGAACTTGAAGATTTTCTTGAAGGCAGTTCGCTTGCCATCATATGGAACTTCATTGTAAGAATAATGCCTCATATTTATACTATGTTTTGCTTCTCGGTTTAACTAATTTAATTGTCATCCAGTCTTCTTTAGAGAAACAAGGACCATGTATTGTACGGGCAAAGGAGCGTTTTGACGCAATGCAAGTCAGAAAAAAGCTCGCACACGCAATTACAGGACCACGACAACATACCCCCCCGCCTGTGAATAGAGCATTTCGAAACAACGTCACGCTAACCCCATCAAAAAAAAGAACCTGGACAATGAGTGACGTAAAATCATAGACTTATATGTTATTTGGTTTTCTTTCCTTCTTTATTTCTTATTTTCCATTTGTTTTTCATTTTTGTTCATGTATTTTTTTCCCTAGATGTATGACTTTATTTTTCATATTATTGATTTTTTTTTTTTTTATAAAATAAAATAAAATAATATAACTTTATGCATTAGTATTTTATTCTTGATATCCATCGCGAGCCATTTCAACTGTATCGCCCATTTCATTTGGTCACGATCCCAATATTTCTAATCTAAAAACGATGATTGAATTGGTTTGGTGGCATCTCACTACCCGTAACGAGCTTGCAACAAGCGAGCCGATTGGCTGCCAATACACTCGAGAGTATTCGAAAATATAAGGAATCGCGACCAAATGAAACGGGCTATCCCTTCGACCGAGGACTCCTGTAAAAAGTGCAGTAGACCAGTGTAAAGATATTGGCTCTCACAGCCAAATATTCTTTTGACCAGTTAAATTGGCAAATATTTTTTTTTGTACAACACGTAAACCAAGAATGGCAATGAATATTCTAGCAAAACAACAATTTTTGCATCATCAATTTGGTTATTTAGATTTAACATATTCCTGTCTCGCCTTTAGAGATTTTTTCTTCATTCAACACTACACCATGCCACGTTCAAAGAACTATCAACGTCTTGATTCTGGTCTTCGTCAAAAAATTATCAGCTCCATCTTTGATGAAGGATTGACTTAAAAAGACACTTTGAATGATAATGGACATGTTTACTTGCGATTGCCTTCCTACACCCCTCATCTCAATGCGGCCGAATGGGTCTTTAGTAGCATCAAGAGGCATGTACGGCGTCAAGAGCTTCAAAACCACGAAATATTGACAAAGCATATCAATGATGGTATTCTCAAGATTGACGCAAAAATGTCCAGGGATGGATCCCAGTGCTCCTATTCGAACTGAAATTTTGTCAATTGATATTTATTTTTTTTATTTGAAACATCATAATTGACAAAATTTCAGTTCGAATAGGAGCACTGATGGATCCGCGAAGTCAATAGAAATTTTGTCCTTGCAAACAGAGGCGAACCTTTGGGTAGATTTTACAACAGTACCCACCAATAAAAAAAATAGCCAAATTGATCCAAAAATTGTTGTTTTGCTGGAATATACAGCGTTTTTAATTGTTTTCGCTAAGTAAAAATAAAGTTTCTCTATGTTTATTTTACATTTCTCCAATGAATAAAAAAAGTTGTCCAAAGTTAAGTTAAAAAGTTAGCCGAAAAGGGCGGAGAAATTTATCCGAGTGTTTACAAATTTTGTCCAACCATGCAGTTCAAACATTCCAGAAGGTCATGCGGAAACAACCATGGAACCTTGTGATTTTATCGGCGCGTCCTGAAAATTATCCACCGCGTTGAATTTTTTTCTTGGAATTCAAAAAAAAAAAAGAAAAAACGCGTTGTAAAGAGCATGGCGCGTTGGCGCGTTGGCACAATACCAGAAGGCAATGGTAGTTTCCTTGCATTGAGGGACCCATGTATAAAAGGAAGTGGGGTTCAAAGAAAAAAAAAAACCAAAGTTACCACCGCTTAGATTTTTCAATCAAGTTCACCTCAACACTCCAAATCACCAAAACCACATTCACTATGGCATCTAGCAAGAACCAACCTGAAATTATCAACTTGGTTGACACCGATGACGAAGAGTTCTACGTTGACCTCGAGGCTCAGGAAGCCGTCTTGAACTGGGATGATAGCTCTAGTGTATGTGTGATCTTGTCAGTTTCATACCCTAAAAATATTTCATCTTCTTGGTTATTAACATTTGTTCTGTGTTCCGCGATATACAATAGGCTATTGAGATCAAAACCGAAGGAAAAGATAGCGATATTGCCACCCCTCAGCCGCGCGCACAGGACTCGGGGTATAACAGTAGCTCTTCCAGGCCCCATCTTCAAAATCTATATCGTCATGCTTATGATGGCGGCATTTCGTTCGTTCATCTAGGTTCCTCATCACAGTCTCGTACTCGAACTCTTCGATTGATAGCAGAGGAAGAGAGCGACGATGAGGTAGACCCATACAATCCTTGGACACCTCCCACATATACTGGCCACGAGCTTGACTTTGGTACACCTGCCGTGGATGCGCCTGCTCCCGAAATCCCTGTCATTGGTTCATCTGTCGCTAGCGAGCCTATTGACAGAAACAATAACAAAGGGAAAGGACCTAAGATGACCTGTATCTATTCCCAGCACCAATTTGACGAGAATGAACTAGAAAGAGAGCTCAACCAATCACCTAGGGCTCCTTTTGACCAGGTTGAATATGACTCTGCCCTCGAATTTGAGGAGCCAAGTCTGAGAGACATGTGCCGTAAAAGGAAACGCAGCAGGCCTACCGAGTATTCAAAAGTCCCGGAAGAGGCCTCCCAAAGGCTGATCGACTACTGGACCAATCACATGTGTACAGTAGCCGAAGCGGCTAGAGCGGTGCACCTGAATCCAAGGACCGCTTGGAGGTAATAATCAAGTTTGATGGTAATTTGTACTAAACAACACCTCGGAATATTATTGCTAGTTATGCTCATTTGGAATTTTCTTATAGGTATAGCAATCATTACAGGGAAACAGGCAAGCTCCCTTCCAAGAAGCCCCGAGTGGTGTTGCGATTAGCAGTCATTTACATGGGTTTTTACTATAGCTAAGATTTTTACCCTTTTTATTTAACGAAGATCCCTGGATCATAATAAACACATCTTTCTTTCGTTCTCGTTACTTATTATGATCCTGGCATATTCCAAGTGGTTCCAAAGCTGACAACAGAGCACTACAAGTACATAGAGGATTTCTTGGACGAAAAGCCTCTTTCGACGCTCATGGAAGTCCACAAGGCTCTCCACGACAGTTTCCCTGAAGTCCAAGTGTCTCTTTCTACGGTCTACAACTATGTCACAAATATGTGTGAGTATACACTCAAGCGCATCAGAAAGGTCTCAGATAAACGAAATGACCCCGCCGTGCTCACAGCGAGAGAGAAATTTGCCGAGAAGATGCAGAACCCTGTGGACCACCAAGACTTCGAGAAGAAGACCATTTTCATTGATGAGGCAGGGTTTAACCTGCATTTGATTCGAGAGTACGGATGGTCCCGAAAGGGAAAACCTGTCAACGTTGTGCGTCCTACCGCGTGTGGTAGGAATATCAGCGTTGTAGGTGCAATTTCATCGACTGGGATCATCTGTATGTCAGTAACTACAGTGGATCTTGATGATGAAGAATTGGTGGGGGAAGAGGATCAAGTTGAGGCTCCGGATAACAGTGGTCGTGGGGGCCGTGGCCGTGGTAGGAATGCAGCACGACCTCCGCAGGTGTCCGAGGACGGTATAGTTGGTTGCTCAACAACGGGCGCCTATTTTAGGGACTTCATTTGTGAAGTCCTTGAGATATCGGCGGCTAAAGAGATGCATGGATATACTTTCCTAATGGATAATGCGCGTATTCACAAGTCTCCGCTAGTCAGGGACCTCATAGAAGAAGCAGGGCATTTTTGTGAATATCTACCCCCATTCTCACCGTTCCTGAATCCGATTGAAGAATGCTGGTCAAAAGTCAAGAACACGTTCAAGAGGAGCCGCCTTGAGGCTGGTGAGACCATGCGCTCTAGGTTTCAGGACGCATTCAAGTCCATATCTCGGAAGGATTGTCAAAGTTGGATTCGTCATGCAACCACCTTCTTCCCAAGGTGTCTCAACAGAGAATATAATCTCTAGGTCTGTGAGAGTTCAGTGAAAAAAAAAAAAAAAAAAAAAAAAAAAAAAAAAAAAAAAAAAAAAAAACGCTAATATTTAGGATAATATGTATGTAAAGTTACTCAAATTGGTCGCCTATCTTGCTAATAAAGACATGATGTTTGGATAATTCTAATAATCGGTTCGGTTATCAGTTTGGAGAACTTGATAATATTTTAGACACATTCGGATAACTTGTGGGATAATTTTATTAGCTTAAATTGGATAAATCTTGTTTTTCTTTGGAGAAACTCAAATTGAAAATAGCGAATCCATTTTTTAAATGGCGAAAACAATTAAAAACACTGTACATTGCCATTCTTGGTTTACGTGTTGTACAAAAAAATTTTTTTTTGCCAATTTAACTGGTCAAAAGAATATATTTTTTGAGTAACCTCCGAATGTATTGCAGCGAATTAGTTTGCTTGAAATGAGCCCGCCGCCAATTTTCTGCATCCGTGGGAAGAAATAAGTGCCTAATTTTTTTCCGAACGATTTCAATAGCAAATCGTTCGGATAATCAAAATTCGACTGAACGTGAAATAATCATCGCCACACCTTTTTTTAAGGTTTACTAAATTAATGATTCTGTGCGCGGCACTTTCCGATCAAACCACACTGCCATCCTTTTGCTTTTTGAGTGTCTTTTCCTTATCTGCTTCTAATACAAAACAAAGGCCCTTTCACTCAACCAGCGACAGACACCCATTAAAGTAAAAAACAAAAAAAAGTAGCCAAAGATACCGTGTTGTTCTGGGTGGATTGACGGGGAGGTTTTTTTTATTTTATTTTATTTTAGCAAGAGGGAACAAAATAACGGGGTGGCTTTAATAATTTACCTTCAAATGAAATTGAATCTCTTCCATGTCTCCATTGTAATCGCTGTTGAAAAAAACTATCACACTTTTAGAACACCCAGATACAAAAAAGCAAGCAAGATTTCCAAGTCATTTGGTACATCACCTTTGCCTGAGGAGGATATTCGCGTCATTGTTCAGCGGCCAGCGACAGGTATGGGACTTAGCTGTTAGTTCTCTATTCAAGAATTTTGTATATAACATTGATTGTTACAATCTGTGCATGACATCATCGCTGCACAAGATCGACCATTGATAGTTGTGGGTTTCACCTGTTTCTCAAAAAAGGTTTTTTTTTTCTTACAACGGCTCATTCTCACTCGCACGCACTTATTTATCTTTATTGTTGCATTTATTATTGAATAGGCCTCTCCGCCTCAACACAAGGTAAAGACTTAAACGCCGGGCTAACAAATAGCATAATAGACT
Source organism: Lobosporangium transversale (assembly GCF_002105155.1). Classification (NCBI taxonomy): domain Eukaryota; kingdom Fungi; phylum Mortierellomycota; class Mortierellomycetes; order Mortierellales; family Mortierellaceae; genus Lobosporangium; species Lobosporangium transversale. The sequence goes on along the minus strand of NW_019029055.1, from coordinate 76,580 downwards.
TTTCTCAAAAAGTCGCTCCGTGTCTCTTGCATTGATGTAGATTGAGCCTATTTCTCAATCAAGCCCGTTTTCTTTTTTTCTGTTTTTGTTTTTTTTTTTGAAGGAGCTTTATTTGCCAAGAAACCAGGTAATGGATCATTGTTGTTGTGTACATCTTAGGATTTCTCGAGTTGCGTGAATTGTGCTGTCTAACAGTTTGGCTTTACCATTGATCTCTCAAGAGATATATCCTGGAGAACGCGAGGAAGGCCCTGACGCTCTTGTTTTTATATCCGAAAGCCGTCTTCAGAGCATAGCTCAACACATATTGCAGCGAAAAGTCACTCTTCTCCGTAGCCCACCATATTCTGGAAAGACATCTCTGGGCTATTCTTTGCGAGATTACTTCATAGGACACAACCTAAACGCCATTTATTTCACTTTCTGTGCTGCTTATGCCTCGGCAACCCCTGAAGACTTTAAGACATCTTGGCTGTTTCAGAATGGAAGAACATGGGACCAAGTGATTCACAGCGAAGAACTAACCATTGTTATTATGGACGACACACAAATGGTATATGGGAATCGCATGAAATTCTTTTGGGATGACCTGAAATCAATCATGACAACTAGCCTATTCCCTCAAGTTCGAATTTTGCTGCTCGCGTCGTATGATCCAGCTGTGTATACCGAACCGACCCCACTTCATTTCACCGAGGCACTCGGGATGGAGTCGCTCAGAATGACGAAGGAGGAATACTATGAGCTAGTCAAGGCATAAGCCTAATCACTTTTCCAAGTTCCTTCATATTCTGGGGGTTCTTCGGGATTGCTCCATGGCCTACCTGATACACCAAAACAATTTTGCCCTCGAAACGAGCTTCCAGGAAAGCAACTTCACCCAAACCAAAGAATACGCCGAACAAGCGAAAGTTCAAATGATTACCCTTGAAAAACTTTCGCATACGCACAAGTGCCTGTCCCATTGTAATCTCAAGTTTGCGAATATCTGAATGTTTGGAGCTCTGGCGGTTGTTCTTCTTCACTTCAACGGCCATCATGGCTATAATCAGACCATTCCGAAGACCCATCTTTATATTGAGGATATATAGTCATGCCTCATCTAGCCGTCCTTTGTTCAGGTGTGGCTGGTTTAATACACCGCATCTTTGGAGACATTTCCATGTCGATCATGAACACGGCCTCGACGCTCGTGCAACAATCAAAGTTATTTGTCCATCGAGCTGCTTTAGAATATTGGTCATCCTCAATAAGCCTGACACCTTGAACCACTTTTTTAAGGTTGGCTTTGTGTTCGCTTGTTAGGGACCTGTTGTATTTGAACCTATATGCATTAAATTGCTTATATTGCACACCGTCAAATACTAGCATTTCTGCAAAGTCCTGCCAGCTGTTATTGGACTCTTGGTCATCTATCCTCACTCTCTTATTTTGACCATCATCCTTATTTTAACCAGGGATATATAAAGCAGGGTCAGTAAGAAAGTGATGTATTCAATTACTACCATGAATAATGACTTAACAGGAGATCTTAGCCCGCATAGAAAAGCTGTCAGCGCTTTACCTGGTTACTGTTAGAGGACTCCGCCGCTTTGGTCAGTTTCAAGAGCGCTTTTCCATAGTTCTTTGTACCTTTCGCTTGAAACATGATAGTAATCGAACTCAGCACTCGCTCGATACGTCCAATGTCTCCTTCCTTAATAGCCGCACATAACTTAAGGTAAAATACCAATCCTTAATGAATTGGAGCATATTTCTTGCCCCAACCCAAAGATCTTCTGAACTCCTTGGATCTGTCAGAGTTTGTTCACAAACATAATCTAATCCAGATCGAACAAGGTGATCCATTCCATGCACACACCTTTCCTTGAATTGACGTTGGCTATCTCCACCTCCTTCAGTCTCAGCCTCAGGCACGCTCTCTGCTGTAAAGGGCTGCTTACCATCAGACAGATCTTCGGCATTCAAATGCCGCATCCAAAGCGTTCTGACCATTGCATCAAAAACAAGCCAAAGGAACTCATCCAGGGCGCGATAATCTTGTGATTGAAACGCCAAGCGCCTTCGATCTAAACAAGCCACAAAATACGCCAGCGAACCTTCGGTAGACTGAGATCCATAATGTGCCTTAAATATGGTGGATGCAAGATTCATCTGAAGATGGAATAGTTGCATCACTGGAAGTGCCCACTCCAAACGATCGAACCTGGTGATATCCGTCATGCGCCACTCTTGAGCGGAGTTTATACGAGAGATAGTAAGCTGGTCGCCTCCGACGATGACCAACTTACCCTCAAACCAGCTCCTTTTCAGTTTAAGCATCTTCACACAAACCGTCTCTACAACCTCGATGTTCCCCGCGGTCGAGGATTGATCTATGTTCATCGTTGGTAATGGAAACGTTACTGATGGCCTTGCTTCAAGGACGTCGATTTTGTTCATATGAACTGCTTGCTGGCGAAACTTGTCCGAATACCGCTGCAAGGCCTCAGAGATATGAAAATGATGCATGGCTTTCAGATGATTGTTATCCGGTATCAGCTCATGCAGTTTAAGGGGAGTGTTATCATATATCGTCGGGGAAAGCTCATCAAGCTGTTCATCTATGATGATTGTCGCTGTCGTACCGCTCTCGAATGTGTCTTGATTGTCCTTTCGTTGATCCTCTTTCCGGTTTGCGATATTGATATTGCCGTATACCAACATCCATGGATTATTGAGAACTTGTTCACGAACGGTCTCCAAGGCAACTTTGGTCAAATACTTGAGCATGTTTGACGTTGTATCATAAGAGACGCACACGCAAGTGGATGAGAGCATCCTGATAGCCCTCTTACTGCACCCATTTCCACGGAAGAAAAGCCCTAAAAATGTCTGCAATAGATTTATTTGCCTGCTGATTCTTATGGAACATCAGCATACTTGCGATAAATGGTACTAGAATCCCTCGCTGCCGCGACGAGCGCCCATTGCTGCTAGAAAAACCTGCCAACGTCGACGTCAAAATCGGTGCATGCTCTTCCAAAACCTCGGTCATGCGACCAAATGAGAAACATTTGAAAAAATCAGGAGTAAGTCCTTCCTCAGGACAATGAAAACATTTCTTTGTAGACATTTGTTGCATTTCCTTCGCGACGTGTTCAGTAACAATCTCCATTGCCGACCAGACAAAAGATCCATCCCTTGAGACAGTCCTGTTAGATTTCCAAAGGCCCATCACCCTCGCTGGACCACCTTTGCTTTCGAATAAGCCAACCCTGTGCTTGACGAAGGGATCGTTTGAGTTGAACGCTAACTCAAGGAAAGTCGACGGTGACATCTTTTCATTATTTAGTATCTGGAAGATCTCGCGAACAGCTTTCTCGTGCTTTTTATCGTTTGAAGAGTTTTCGTTGATAAAAGTCATGGAAAACATGTTTGATGGTCTATTATCTAACATAGAAAGAGATCAGTTCAGTTACCTCTTGTTTAAAGCTTGAAACCTTATCAACGATTGACGAAGTACATCCGGTTTAACATTTACCTGAGATTGAGACTTGAGATAAATATCAAGTGAGGATTTGGAAGAAGTGGAGAGCTTTTGCTGAGGAAATTAGGGGATAGGGAAGTAAGTGAAGGTAAGATGTGGGTTTGACATACCATGCCCATGGGTATTTATTCATTTTTCGTCCAGGGAAGAGCACCATGGTGTAAATTTTTTTTTTTTTTGATGGGTGCCACTTCGGGAATATTCACCGCTGGTAATTGCCGGACTAGTGTGCCAGGATGTTTTGAATTAGAATGCAGCAGTACATTGTATCACTCAAGTTGACTGGCGAAAAAAAATAAAAATTGGTGCTCACGGTAAAAATTTCTGACAGGAACAGCAATATATCAAACTGAGACATGTGTCAACTGTGTGCCGCCAGGTTGTAGGGCTATGGAGTGATTATTGAGATAGATTCCGCATTTATCAGTTGTGTCTTCCCATATCGCTCTCTGGGACAATCGACTTTCCTTCCGGTTTCGCTGATATCACCATACTCATCAGATTGCATTTTTCTCATGATCTTTGACGCCTTTAGTGCTTTCTCCCCTCTATGATCAAAAAATGATACTTAGCATGAATAGTGCTGAAACAACTAAAAAAAAAAAAGAAAAAATAAAACAAAAAATAAAAAAGAAAAAAAAGGATTACGTGTGCAATGAAATCCTGTCAGCTATAACCTCAAATATTGATACCCAGACATGAAGGCAATCATTTTCCGAGGGTGATGATGTCAGGAACGGCGGGTGGATAATAAATCCACACCTAAGATTAAAGAAAAAATAAATAAAAATAAAAATAAATAAAAATAAAAATAAATAAAAATAAAAATAAATAAAAATAAAAATAAAAATAAAAATAAAAATAAAAATAAAAAAATCAGCTAGTAAGAGCATTCAGGTATGAGCAAATTGAAACAGCAAAATGAAACTTACAGGTATTCAAGGATCTTAAGCACTTTGTCCTCAATGGACACATTGTCAGGCAACACCTCGTCAAGATATTTTCCATTGATAATACCACGATCTGCAACCACCTTTTTTTTTAAATAGATCACGCCTTTTTCTCTTAATATACCAATGTAATTCTGGAGGAATTGTAAAGAAGGGTGATCCTCAAAATCTGCAATGATACTCAAGGACTTTGCATCCTCAACCAAAACCTCTTTTTTTGATTGACTGAAATGCTCACATGCCCGTTCAGACATTGTATTTAAAACACACGACATAGCCACCCTGGTATTTAAGAAAATAGAAAATACGGTTCGTAATTAGTACTGATAATTATTAATATGAGTAGAAACACGTTAGTTATAGTAAAATTGTAAGACATTACTGGGCGTCTTTGAGCAGGACAATGTCTTTCTCTTTCGGTGGTTGGGCTTCATAGGCTTGGAGGGATTTCACAGCATGATCAAATAGTACAGCATGAACAGGAAGCATCATAGGTGAGGGCTCTGGGAAAGCCGTGTTCTTTCCTCCATTCAACTAATACAATCACAAAGCAAAGGCATTTGTCTTAAAAATCTATATATATCGTATATTTTTATATCCAATATGTGCATAATTTCACTTTACAATATTAGTCAAAGAGATCGTAAGACTGTGCCATGGCTCTTCGGTTATATAGTTCGTTTTTTGCCTTTTATTGGTAGAAGAAGTTGTTGATGATGATGATGGTGACGACGAAGACACTGCTGAGGGTGATGACGATGGTGTTGATACTGCTGAGGATGATGATGGAGAGGATGATAATGGTGGGCCTGGCGTAAAAGATGTGGAGGGTGAGGAGGGTGAGGAGGGTGAGGAGGGTGAGAGCAATGATGGTCCTGATAGTTTTGATGAAACTTGGGAAATTGGCCTTGTTTCTATTTTAAATCCAATTTAATATCCAATTTAATAATAATAATAGTAATAATAATAACAATAAATACAATCCCAAAAATATACCTTGAGAATTCGAAGCATTATTCTCAAAGCCTTGCTGGTGTTGGGTCTTAGGCAAGTTATCATCCTAAAAAGTAAATCCATCGTTAGACACTGGGTTAATAATGATACAACAACTCCTGCAGGTGTAAAACTTACTTGTTCCTTTATTATATTGGCGAGATTTGACGTCGACGCTTCAATTAAACTTATGGACGCGATCTTTTTTCCTTTCTTTATAGCCACGTTCGACTGCCTTTCAAGCCAAAACATATCAACATTGCTCTTATTTGCTTTCCACGACTCGAAATTCTTCAGAATTTTTTCCTTGGCAGAAATTTTAAGGAAAGAATTTTTGATAAGATTTTCAAAGTCAGAATAGGCTTGTTCACTGTCAGTGTACTCAAATCGCTCACAGAATGTCGTTATGGAGTGACGGACTGGTTGAGCAAGCCACTCATAGTGTTCCTTGCAGGACATAGCCTTAAGCGTAATGATATAAGAGGAAACAATATGATTAGAGAGTAATGATATAGATGTATTTTTTTTGCTATCCAGGAATAGGATTTCGAAGACAGAAGAAATCAGCAAGACACCCGACTCAAGGTCCATCCAGGGGAACATCTGAATCACTGTGAATACAAGAGGGGCTTTCCGGGAAACCACACATTGGGCGCCGAAAACAACGATCACACCACGAACCGCGTTTCCCCACCCAAGGCCTAGACAGGGACCTGCACATCTCGATAAGACTAGCAGGCTCTTACCTGCCCACCACACATTGGGCACCGAAAACAACGATCACACCACGAACCGCGTTTCCCCACCCAAGGCCTAGACAGGGACCTGCACATCTCGATAAGACTAGCAGGCTCTTACCTGCCCACCACACATTGGGCACCGAAAACAACGATCACACCACGAACCGCGTTTCCCCACCCAAGGCCTAGACAGGGACCTGCACATCTCGATAAGACTAGCAGGCTCTTACCTGCCCACCACACATTGGGCACCGAAAACAACGATCACACCACGAACCGCGTTTCCCCACCCAAGGCCTAGACAGGGACCTGCACATCTCGATAAGACTAGCAGGCTCTTACCTGCCCACCACACATTGGGCACCGAAAACAACGATCCAACCAGCTCTTTTAGACCCACAAAATAAAATAAAATAAAAAATACAAAAAAAAAAACGCACCTTCGAAAAATAGATTTAGGGGTTTGAAAGTGTGGCTAACAAGACAAGAAGATACAGAGAGAGAGAGAGAGAGAGAGAGAGAGAGAGAAATAGTTGAAGAAAGAGTGAGAAAAAAATAGGTGTGCAGAAAGAGAGTGAATAATAAAAAGGGAGATAATCAGACGCGCAAACGAGTAATCACTCACTAATTAATCAATTAATTAATTAAATTAAGCATAATTACCTCGAATTTATCGCGTAATCAATTCGAACGTGGTATATTTGAGGAAGAGAGTGAGCAAAGTGTATTTACAAAGATAATCAAATAATGGGGAAGATAATGTGGAGGAGAATAATGTGGAGGAGGATAATGGTGATGTGGAGTGATGAATGGGCATTTTTAGCTTGGTTGAAAAAATGGAGGGGTGGCTTAAACTTTTGCCCCATACGTGCGTGTATTTTACATAATTTATTCTTAACGAGCGCACAAACCTCACATCATTCAATCTCGCTCTTAACCTCTCACAAATCATTTATTATTTAGTGCTCTGTTACATCAAATGTTGACGAAATTACACTCTTTTCATTATTGATGGTGAAACCACAGCATTCTCTGCGGACATTCTACCGACAAAGACGGTAGATCATCTCAAAAAGAAAACCAAAGAAGAGCAATCACCAGAATTTGACAATACGAGCCGGACACCGTGGCGAAGTCACGATCGGCTCTTGCCTCATTAGAAAATTTAATGCTTTACCTCGTCAAGACAAAAAAAGAAACATTGTCTGCAACAACATAGGGTTTTATTTTAACATAGGGACGAAATCAATAAACCCATGTAGGCCTTTAGCCTTCACTACTGCAAAAAGCTGTGTGTAAACCGCGTGTTTTTTTTTTTTTTTTAACAAAAAAATGTAAAGTGCACCAAAACTAAAATACAAACTAAGATACAAACTGACATGCAAAAAAAAAACAATCAAGAAGGTGAATATCTGGTAATCAAGCATTAGATGGGATAACGATAGCAAGACAATATGGTAAATGACGATCAAAAGGTGATGTGCCTATAAAGCATCTTTGAAGATAGTGTTCCGCGTGTATATTCCAGGCTTATCTCTTACTTTGCCGTTCATAATAAGCACCGTAGAGAGGACCATGACTGAAAGCATCTTGGGAAAGATAAACACCGACATGTTTGAGCGTCTGTCACTCTCCAAAAAGCTCTACCAAGCGTGGAATATGCTCTCGATGAAGAATATAATCTCCATGGAATCCCCATCGCTATTATATTTAGATAGAGCTGTAATTCTAGTAAAAAAAAAAAAAAAAAAAAAGCATGGACCGTGTCTTTATGAAATCTAGAGTGCTGGGAGAAAAATTTAAAATCATAATACTATAATGAATAGGAGAAAGCGCTAATTTGTACAGCTTCATGTTCAAAAGCTCCACTTCCAATCACAACTCTACCAAACATCTGATAGTGCACATATGCTCCATACATGTTTTCTGGGGATTGTGATCGATAAACTGGCGGTAGGAGCTGGTTGCTTTAAAGAATGGCAAATACACCAATATTGAGACGATCAACCGATGTTCAAGCATGCTCTACAGCTGATTCCGGCTGCAATCCTAGCTATTCTTGCCTTTTCCCCTTCAAGTATTCTTTCCTCTTGTTCACTCTTTTCCTCTTCTTTCCCCTCTTGTTCGACTAAAGCAAGCTGTGTGTACTCGTTGATGAAGCTGTAGATCCTATCATACAGCTTCTCCTCAACATCCTCTATCATCTGTTGGCTTTGTATTTGTTCTTCTTCAGCATCTGGGGGCGTTCTTAGATACGTTACACAGTCCACCGAGATCGTCGTGGTTGGACGATACGTTGTACACCCGATGTTGATCCACTCAAGGGTGTGATAGGTAAAGTTGTGGAACGTATGGCAGCCATTTCAAGAAATGATAAGATGAAAGTTTAGTAAATTAAGGAAGCTAATTATCGATAAATGTATAAGAGAATATTAATGAAAGCCACCACTAACGCCTCTATTAACACCTCCATTAACACCTCCACTACACTGCACTCGCTCGCACTCATATACTCCACTACACTCCACTTCACTTCAATCACAAACACCTCCTCTCACCTCACACTCGGCCACCACTCTCAGCTGACTGACAGGAAGTATTTGTGAGTGAAGTGGAGTGTAGTGGGGTGTAGTGGTAAGGTATATCAGAGTGCAAATAGTATCCCGGTACCTTTATATTGTTTGTGGTCTCTGCATTGGCCGCATTTGCAACTTCTGCCCTCGAAATTTCTTTCTCAATGGCACTATTGAGCTCGAACCATGTCGTGAGGAGAATGACCTCCTCGAGGTTAGCATCAGGACCGGATCCTCCACATTATTGCGAATGGCTTTGCTTACCGTGCCTTGGCCACCAAAGAGCTCTAAAAATCGGTGTGGAATACCCTCCAGATGAAGGACTTTGACTTGACCTGTAGCACAACGAAAATTCTGGTCGATGCCTGTTGTTTTTACACGTTCTTCAAGGAACGTGGTAGCCTGCAATAAGGGTGCTGGACCATCTGCTCTAAGCGGTGCCTATGGCGCTCGATATTGGGGCTCGAGATTAATTCTTGTCGGAACCTCCTTCTAACGAAGGGACAGTATCCATACTATTATATTAGAAAATAGGATCACGAATTTTTATAAAGCTTTCTTACTTTTTATCACTATATTTTTACACTAAATAATAATAAGGGGAGGTCGGGCTTACTCTTTATCGGGACATGTGTTTTGGTTATGCCTTAGGCGGTTGCATAAACTGCAATGCCGTTGAGCAGGCCGATAGGGTGACCGTAGCCTAGAAGGCAATGATAATGATGTTAGGCTAAAAATATAATACGTAGTAAATTATAACTTCAATAAATGTGGACCAAGAGTAGCATACCTTCGCCTTCGTTCAGGCCTTTCGCTCAACAGGATCCTCAAGGCTAATGCTCCTGCGAGTCGCCACAGGCTTAGCTCGATTTTGGATTGGACCACTAACGATGCCATTGCAAAAGAAACTGATAATTTAGGATTGAAAAATATGTATTGTTAAGGATTACAAATCGAAACATCAAAATTTTGGATCAGAGCTCCGGACATGTACTTCGGTTGTGGCCTAAGTGGCCACAAATACTACATTCCTTCGCCTTAGGGTGCTATCAGTAATAACGGCGCAAAGTTAAAAATGAAATGAAATAAAAGATAAACCTCCCCAAAAAAAAAAAAAAATAAATAAAAAAAAATAAAAACCTTTGTCTCTGTATGGGATTAATATCCTGTTCAGTGCCTTTTACCTTTTAACAGTGAAACGGAGGTAATAAAGACATTTGTTCGGAATCAGTAAACACCAACTACTACAGTACCAATAAAAAAAAAAAAAAAAAAAAAAAAGAGGCGCAAGGAGATTCAACACACCTTGTATTTTGAGGGCAGGTCCATCTGTCATGACTGTTACTGTTGCACTGAATACAGGTGTATGTCATGTATTTACATTGCTGCAATCAGATTTTGATACTGAGAGCACTGTTGAAAACGAAAATATTGCAGTAAAATGAAAGAATGCAGGAGACGGCAGTAAATTCCAACTTAAATAGAGGTCTGATAATGTCGCACTGGCCTCTTGTTACTTTTTTTACGTTTGCAATGCTTTTTTTTTTTTTTTTTTTTTTTTAGCATATAAAATAGACGAAAGCAATGAAAACAAAGGTGCGAGGGAAATGAAGGCAAGGACTCAGAATAGAGGTGTTTTGAGGAATTAGAACAGTAAAACAAAGTGAACAGGTTTACTTTTTTTAAATCTACTCTTTATTATGCTGATTTAAAAACAACCAATATCCAATCACTCACTGGATGCCCATTCTCCAGTGATTCGCCACTCACAGATTCTTGCTGCACACAGATTCTTGCTGCCCACAGATGAGTAAATGCTCAAGCTGTTGCCTAATTATAAATGTCTGATCATTTATGGTACCAGAAGGCAGCCACCTAATTTTTTGTCTTTTTTTAATATATAGATACAAAATAATGCATTGTATAGACAAATACTACTTGCTGTCGACGGCGAGGGCTCTTTGACGGATTGTACTTTGGAGAAAAGAAGAAAGGATGAGTGCTGAGTGGTTTTTGAAATCTCTCAAGGAAAATATATGGTAATTGAAATCATTTGAGATCCCAAAGTATCGATTGAATAACAATACAAATACGGCATTTTGCTTTTATTCAAGAAAAAAAAGGAAAAATAAGAAAAAGAAACGGTATAGCGACAATTGAAAATCGCACCTGTGGTAAATGATTGTCACAAAGCGTGTAATTGGTAATCACTTTTGCGGGCAACTGTATAACGTCCTATTTATTGGCTCGTGGAAAGGAAGTCTATGGCACTCACAATTCGTGTTCTGAAGGCGACCCTTTATTACACGCAACCATAGTTATAATATGAGTGATTTTAATATTCCACAAGAAGTTTAGGAAGCAATTTTCAACTTTACTAATGGGTATGCAGATCTGTGTCGGTATACACTGAACAGTCTGCGCAGTAGTTTCCGTGATGGAAGCACTGCCCCGGAAATGCTACGATTTCTGATCTCGCCGGACTTTCGAGGAGGATTAAGTATGACACGGGTTTTTAGTCGGATGAGTGAATGGTCGCCGAGTGAAGAAGAATCAGAGCTTCTTTGCAAAGCCCTGCTTACCTCTGATAGGGGGTCATTTTGTGATGCTGAAATGAATACAAACCCGCCTTTGAGCCGCTTTTATAAGTCCGATCTCCTTACTATTGTTGATAAGCGGCCCCAGTTTACAGCCCCAATTAACCGTGTTTTTTTGGGCCATCGATTTTTCAGTTCGCGTATAGGAGAAATAGTGTCTCCTGGAATATCCTTCGATGGTTTTCTGACAAGAGCAATTGAACGCATGAGACCGTCCGTCTTGCGCACGTCACTTGGTGTTGGAGTAGATACTGTAGAGAGAGTAACAGGGCTTTTAGAACGAACATGGCAAATGGAATGGTATCGTGCGGCTTCCAGCGTTGTCCCACTCGGCTCAACAATTAGCCTCGACGTTGGACCAGTATTTGGCTCGGTAGGATTTCTGAATTTTTATGTGAATGGTTATCGTGCCTGGGGGATTGAGCTGCTTCGCGAAGGGAACCAAATGGCTGAACACGCAAGACGGTTTGAGACCGGTGGCGAATATAAGAACATTCCACTGAAGAAATGGGTCATTATTGATTTCCGTCACCATTCAACAGCTGTTCGAGAGATTCGTAACAACTTTTGGCACGCTCTATATTCAGATGATTATAGTACCATTACTATTAGACGTCTGGATCATCAGGACCAAGTTATTACAGTAACCACCATATTTGGAAAAATATTTTGCTCTCTAAACTTCATTGCCCTGTTGCATGCTCAAGATGAACCGGATTGAGATAGGAAACTGGATACACATAGCTATCCTCATAATAAACAGCATCCTCAAATCTAGAATCGATATCCCCACTCTTGATTTCATTATGATCATTTAATGGTAATCAGGTCATTTTTTCAAATATGAGACTACCCTCTAGAAAATGCTAGAATATTTTCTTTCGAGTCTGTTTCTTTCTTAAATGCCAGAGTTCCTATGTTTTTTGATTTATTATCGATACTTTAGCCCCTAAACGTCCATCCATACGAATATGAAGCCAATTACCCAATCCAAGGTTAGAAGAGCCATTGCTCTCCTCAAGCAAGGTCTTTCCACTCGACAGGTTGGCGAGAAACTCGGAATTTCCCATACTTCTGTGACAAATATCCGTCGAAGCGCAGCAGAAGATATTGCGAATAAGTCAGCAGGTCGTCCAAGGAAGATTGGAGACGAAATGGCCCAGTATCTTAAGCTAGGACTTAAGCGTGGTCTTTTCAAATCCTCCATTGATGCTCAAAAGGAAGCGAGCAAATTACTCCCAAGCCCCGTATCAAGTTCCACCATCAGGAGATGCCTTAGGAGGACTGGTATGAGGGCAAAGAAGGTTGTCAAGAGACCTTTCCTCAAGAAACAACACATAAAGAAGCGTCTTCAATTCGCTCGCATATACCAAGAATGGACTATAGAGGACTGGAAGGCTGTCGTTTGGTCCGATGAGTCCAAAATGAATCGTATTTGCTCAGATGGGGTGGCCTGGGTATGGGATGACCAGGAAGAGGCCATCAATGAGCGAACTGTTCAAGGAACAGTGAAGTTTGGTGGCGGGGGGGTCATGATATGGGGCTGCATGACATGGAACGGACCCGGCCGAATCTGTAGGATTGAAGGAACCATGAGCTCAGAAAAGTACATCAATATCCTAAGGAATGATCTCCAGCAGTCCGTTCGGGATTGGGGCATCGCAGAGGACGGGTTTATCTTCCAACATGACAACGATCGAAAGCACACTGCGAAGGTCACTCAGGCATATTTGCGGTCAGTGGGCCTGACAGAAGAGTCAAGAAGGCTTCTAACTTGGCCAGCACAGTCGACTGACATGAATCCTATCGAACACATGTGGTCTGAGCTGCAGAGGAGACTTGGGATGTACCCGGAATTAGTCAAAAGCTGTGCTGAGCTCTGGAATCGGATCGAGAGGGAATGGTACTCAACCCCACAAGAGTTCTGCCAGAAACTAATCGAGAGTATGCCAAGGAGACTCCGGGCGGTTTACAGGGCCAAAGGAAAGCATACTAGGTACTAGCCACTTAGACTACCAAGCGAACTAGCATTTTCTAGAGGGTAGTCTCATATTTGGAAAAATGACCTGATTACCATTAAATGATCATAATGGAATCAAGAGTGGGGATATCGATTCTAGATTTGAGGATGCTGTTTATTATGAGGATAGCTATGTGTATCCAGTTTCCTATCTCAATCCGGTTCATCTTGAGCATGCAACAGGGCAATGAAGTTTAGAGAGCAAAATATTTTTCCAAATATGATGGTTACTGTATATTACAAGGAGATGCGCTACACACGATGTAACCAAAGCGTTCAGGTTAAAATTGCTAGAAGAGATCTATCACACGATCTGATTACTGCCTATTCAGAAAGCTTTAAAAAAAAATCCAGCAACTAAAGGCAAGCCCATTGACTATAGCATAGCCTTTTTTAGCACAATTGGGTTTTACGATATCTTCAAATTAAGGATTAAAAATTGAACGAGTTCTTCATCCATAAATCTGGAAGCTTATATGTAATCATTATTATTAGGATTATACCTTTGTAAGCGAAATGAACCCAAAACGTAACAAGGAGCACTTGCAGCTTGCTTCTTGATATAGATCCTATTTTACAAGATTATTATCAATACGATCTCGCAAGACATCTGTGCTGAAGGACAGAGACTATAAAGAAAAAAACGGATGGAAATTCAAGCATAAAGTAAAAGGTAATAAAGAAAATGGCCACATAACGATCCTCTTGGTTCTCTTCTTTTATCCCCAGGATCCGAGGTGAGCGTTGACAGTCTGATTTTAACTCTCTTTAAAAGTAAACGATAAAAGGAAAAAGAAAAAAAAGATATCTATAATAATAATTACTATATACATTTAAAATAAAGTGAGTAAAGATGATCTTGAGAAAGTGGGCTAAGAGGTCACCGCCACACCTTTAGTCATGAAGATTTACCAATAACCCAGTTCGTTGTTTACGTGCCAATCATACAATTGTAGAAGCTCGTACGCGATTATTATTGTTGTAAAAATGAGCCCAATGACATCTGCAGATTAATTGGTTCTTCTTTTGATGTCCTTAGCGACTTCTCGATTAATGAAGAATATGTAGGAGCCAGGGTCAAGTAAACTCATGTATAATAGGCCATTTATAGTAATGGCAAGAGATACCCTGTTGTCTTCAGGCTCTAGTCCTCTAAAATCAATATTTCTTTTTGGATTTAGGACTCGCATAATTATCATGCGGATGTGGTGCTTTGGTTGCAATCTTTTAGCTTTTAATACAGCACTTGCCGCTGCTGTATTTAATGAGCAATTAATAAACACAGATTTGTGAATTAAAGACGAATATTTGTGTACATCGAAAGGAAAACCGGGATAGGGCGTTCAACAGCTGTGTTGATAGTTAGTTTATTTCTGTTTTGTTCTAGGTTTCTATCAAGAATATTCTGGGGTTTATCATCGGCTACCTGAGCTCTAACCCCTGGTTGGTAGAGATGATGATCCTCAGCTCTCCCAGGGCGGTTTCTTTGTTTAATCTGCTCAAACTTCGGTCTAGCTGCTTCAGTTCCTTCAGTAGAAAGGGCTGGATTGATAATTGCCGCATTGTAATGAACGGTCAACTTCATGTTCTCGTTCAAATAATTTTGGCGATCGGCACCAGCGTGAATAAGTGATTCTTTTAGTTGGCTCAACAGTGCTTGGGACGGAGCTTCCACTTCCGCAAGCGTTGGTGGAGGCCTTGTTGGGGTCGATTCAAGTAAAGACACCATCATCTCCTCCGGTAGGGTAGAAACAACGGCCCTGGGTGGAGTTTGAGCGTCAAAGGCAGGAGAAGGTGGAGTGGATTTGATTGAAGCAGAATTCATTGGATCTTCGTTAAATAAAAAAGAGGCAAAAATCTTAGCTATAGTGAAAACATATGTTGGGAATACATATCATATACAGGATATTTATTCAAATTCATATCAAAGTATAACTACAAGTTTGTCTATAGGCATGTTTTCCGATATACAACCGTTAGCATATATTATATTATCTTATGCACGGTGGAATCTCGATAATTGTACACTTTTATACAATTTTCGAATATGTTATATTTTTTGGTCGTCGGTTGGCAAAGAGCTTTACTCTTTTTAAAAAAAGCATTCTAAAAAACCCACACTCAGCTGGAGTAGGGGAATCGGTAGAGGATTTTTTAGAATAGTTTTTTATGGATTGTGGGCTTCTTAGCCAATCCCTTCTTCAAACTGGATGCGAATATCCAGGAAGAATGGTTATAAGAAAATAAAATAAAAACAATTAAGGGAATTATCTGTCTTATTTCAGCAAAGTTTGAAAATACATCTGCCCTCAAGCTGTATTTTATGCGACGGATTTGTTTTTCAAATGAGATCATATTTGGCATATAAAATTTTGCCTATTTTATTTTTTATGTTACATGTGTACTGTGAAATATGCAACAGACAGTATGGTTAACTAAGAGTAGATACCCAGGCCGGAGTTAAGGCAGCTTGAATAACATTCAGCGGCGTGAATAACCTTTTTAGGACAGTGGAGACGAAAATTTCCAAAAAGGGAAGCATTTTGTCCAGACGGCAATTTGATTCACCAGAACCCGCGGCCCGGAGGAACAATAACTAGTGAGCTTTTTTTCTTTTTTTGCCAGTCACAAATGTTTGTTGTCTATTTTTAAAAAAATTGAGACTGTATCGGGATTGTGAATATCCGTCTTGTTACAAGCTCATCACTAATTTTCAATAAATAGCGAGCAACTCTAAGAGGACAAACGGACATCCAAAGCCTATCACTGTCTTTCTTCACAATGGTCCACTATGCATTCCTCACGTTCAGCCTCCCTGGCCACCTCACTTGTATGGTGACCCTAGCCGAGAAACTTATAAAAGTACATCCCGACCTCACCGTTACCATCTATACGATAGATGCCGCCGCTGACAAATGTGCACCAATTAAAGCAATGCCTGGCCTCAATATCGTTACACTCAAATTGGGACCAAATGGAGGCAATGTGAAAGAATTATTCACTTACTCACTCGAGCAACCTGCCCAGCTGGCTGATGATGTCCTACTTGGTATCAAAAATGATCTGTCTTCTCGAGCAGGAGTAACCTATCCCTCTGTGGCTGTGAGTAACCAGTACGGCTCGACCTGGGGCCGCCAAGTAGCAGCCAAAATGGGTATCAAGTCATATATTTTCATGCCATCTCCAATGATTGTGTGGACAGTGCAAATGTTGCTGCCTCAAGTGTATGCTAGTGGGTTTGATCGTAAAGGATTCTTAGAAGTGCCTCATTACGGGCTCCTTAACCATTTACAGCTACTCGACATGGGTGGAATGGTTGACGGGTTGGCAGAGCAATGCAGATTAGCACAAACGCACGATGGAATGCTCATCAACGATCAAGAGGAAACCTATGATTCGCATTATATAGCCGCTCTAAAAGAATATATCCCCAACGTTCGATTTATCGGTTATTTGCCGCCAGCAACAGACTTCTCGAAGCCACCGGCCCCTAAACAAGCCCAATCTACCTGCCCTGAGGTGCAAGGGCCAGAAAGCTTAGTTCTTCCATGGTTGGATCGCCAAGGACCACGCTCAGTAATTTACATAGCCATGGGTTCATGGGTACATCTCTGTAAGGCTGATCAGGTCGAGCTAGCCTTTGCACTGGAGAAAGTAGGCCGTCCTGTTGTGTGGACTATTAAGAAGTACAACGAGACTGTACCTTACCGACCGTCGCACGCCGGGAAAGACTACAAGGAAAGAGAATGTAAAGTCCAATGCGATGAGTACGGTCTACCCGAGGGATGGCTAGACAGGATGGGAGACCGAGTCTTGATTGTTGAGTGGGCCCCTCAGACTACAATCCTAAGCCACTCTTCAACAGGCTTGTTCATCTCTCACTGTGGATGGAACTCCTTGACAGAATGTGTATCGTTAGGAGGCATTCCGATTGTTGGAGTGCCAATCTTTACAGATCAGCCAATCAACGCTCACATGTTGGAGCACAAACTCAAAATCGGGAAGAATCTCTGGAGCAACCCTACTGAAGGAGAATTGGATCGCCATCTTGTGGCTGATACTATCTATGAAGTCATGGGCAATCAGGTGTTCGCTGAAAATGCAGCCAAATTGAAGCGCCACAATGACAGGCGGTGGAATGGAGCATCAGGCGACTCGATGAAGAAACTGAAGGAGTTCTGTGATGAGGTTGAGAGTAAATAGCCTGCCTGAGCAAACCTAGATTATCCTTCCTAGCTTCAGCGACCCTTTCCTATGTAATCTTCCTCTTTAATAATCCTGAGTTACAAAACTATTCTTAATCTATTTTTTTTTTTTTTTTTCAATGGTTCGGCTGATCATGTAGGGTTAGTCAATACTCTTGCTAATGTCTATATAAAGTTAAATCTTACGCTGTAGAAAGCTCTAGACAGACAAGTAGTAGCTAAGGAGCAGTCAAATATGCCAGGATCATAATAAGTAACGAGAAGGAAAGAAAGATGACTTTATTATAATCTAGGGATCTTCGTTAAATAAAAAGGGACATTAACCTTAGCTGTAGTAAAAAACCCATATAAATGACTGCTAATCACAACACATATCATGCACTCTTTGAGTACCGTACACCGCACACGCTATTAAAGGTTGGGTCTACAATATACGATGCTAGAATATGTATTATGAGCTTTTTCTATCACATTTCTTACTTTACAAACTTTGCTTTCATGTACCTTTACTTACACTTTTCATCTGAAAAAAATAAAATAAAATAAAATAAAATAAAAAAGGGTCATCCATTAGACACCCACCGCCTGCCAAACGTTCTCGCCCTATTTATGGCGATTCAAACCATTCCAAGTCTGTTTATCGTCCGTACGGGCGCACATCGGGTGTACTACGGGTCACTAAAGCACGACAATCCTGGCGAGCCGTGAGGTTTGAAGAGAAGTTGCGGGAAGAACAGGTAGGGAAGGAAATTGAAAAGGAGGAATATGACTGGGCCTATAGCCCTACCGGCTCTGCCCTGGCATTGCTTGAACAGGAGATGGAAGAAGAAGAAGAGAGGAAAAAGGAGGAAGAAGGGCTTAAAATTGCAGCCGAACTTGAGTGTAGTGTTTGCATAAACGCAGGTTGCTCTTCTCAACAAGAATGTATTTATCCTGTTCCAAGGATAGCCAAGCCCAAGTCTTTGGTCGAACACCAATCATTTCACCAAGTTGTCCGCGAGCAACCGTCGTGCATACCTCTACATGAACAACTGTTTGCTCCTTCAACCCCTTCACCGGAATACAAAGGGTTACAATCCCCCTTACAAAAAAGGCATAGGGAACTTACGTATCACACTGAGGGATACACATCAATTATCCCAACTGTTTAATAGAGTTGTGATTGTCTATAGTAGAGATAGCTAAAGAGCCAAGTAATGATGATAAAAGAAAATCTCTTACACTGCAAAAGTAATGTTGGAAAGCACATCTGGAACCATGGGGATAATTTACATTGCGTAGTTTCTCTGCAAGGAAACAATATATAAATTGGGCTGCAAACCCTGGTGTCATGATGGTTTGGGTGAGTGTGGAGGAGACAGCATGAGCATAAATGCTATTAAAAGGGGAAATGGACAAATTATTATTATGCCTGGCGACACTGGTAACGGATAATAAGGGTCGCATCTGGAATAAGCTGAACCTTCTATATATAATGGCAGAACGTTATTAAGCTCAGTGAAGTATAGTTTACTACTTATTGCCATATTCCTGTGATAAGCTTTGAAGGGACGACTACGCTCACAGTGATCAAGGGCAAGAATCTTCCAATATTTCAGACAAACAATGTTTATTGGTGATTATCTACTATGCTACCACTCTTGAGATGCATCCTATCCCAAAGACGACCAGACTCTTAGCCAAAAAGCCTTTTGCTTTCGTGCTTTAGAGGTTGGTAGTCTTGATATGCGTAAGCTATTGGATGCTTTTTGGGTGCCTTTAGTGTGTTTGTTTTGCTTGAGGCGCCCTGTGTTTGTTTTGACTGGCACTGCCTTTGGTGAGTTGGTTGAGACTGGGCATGTTTGCTTTGGTTGGAGGAGTCTGGGTTTGCTTTGATTGAGGGAGCCTGTAGTTACTTTGACAGGTGCTGCCTTGTTGTTATGTTTCTATGGCAATATTTTTTCTGTTTTTCTGTTGTTTGCTTTTTATTTTTTTTTATTTTTATTTTTTTTGTTTTTTCTTAGTTGTTGCGTGTTGGGGAGAAAAAGGAAAAGAAAAGTAAAAAGTCTATTGTATATCGAAAGCACTCACGAGTAAAGGGCGAAGGGATGTGCGATCAGTGGTTTTTAACATCGCTCTAAGGAAATAGTGTGAAACCAATTTGCTTTTTGCACGCTCTAGAGCGTGTGTGCAAAAAAAAAAAAAAAAAAAAAAAAAAAAAACAATGCACAATCAAGGTACAACAATGCATATCCAAGGTAGGTCCGAACGGGCATGAGCCTACGCTGGTTCTTGAATGAGCCATGCAGTGGCGGAGCCCCTTCGATTGGGAATGGGAATGGGAATGGGAATGGGCAAATGTGTAAATAATTGTGTGTGTGTGTGTGCGGGCGTTTGCAAAGCCATGGGGCCTGATCATCGGAGCACGATATGCCAGACCACCTCCACGTGGTGTGCTCTGGACAACATCTTGGAGAGTCTTTTCGATGGTGACAAAGGAAAGTACTTTCCAAGGTGGCTAAGAGTCTGGCTCCTTGTAGCTTAGAATAGTAACCAGGTAAGTTAGATAGCTAGATAGCAAACATTTACTTAATAAAAAAAAACCTAAAATAAAAACAGGCTTTGAAGCTCAGTGAGTCATCTAAAATGCACGAAGAGTCCAGGTAATGAACTTGAAGATGTCCTTTGTCGCCTTGACACTCCATAGACAGAAACCTCTTGCGGCACAGCATCCAAAGGAAGCACTCATGCTAGTTTGCATATAATGGTTAAAGAAGCTGCTGTAGTCAATGAGGGCACAGCAATGCAAATGTGAACGCACTGTAACACGGTAAGCGCCTATAACAACACACGTCCACCAAAGTAGCAGTCCGAAATCATTGACTAAGGGACAGCTCATAGACTCTACCTAAAGAATTAACCAGAGCTATGTAGTTGTGTGAGCGCAGCTAGATACATAGGGCCTTAGGGCATGCTATTGCTACTAGACAAAAAAAAAAAGAATGCACTTTTGCACGATGTTTCCCTCTAAAACAAACCAATGCTTGATGAGTGGAGCTGCTTTTAAAACTTATGGTCAGCAGCCCCTATCTTTGCCACTCTTTTGTTGATTAGGTTGAAGACCTTCTCTTTTCAGTAGAGTATGAGTTATATTGAT
Organism: Lobosporangium transversale; assembly: GCF_002105155.1. NCBI lineage: Eukaryota > Fungi > Mortierellomycota > Mortierellomycetes > Mortierellales > Mortierellaceae > Lobosporangium > Lobosporangium transversale. The sequence continues at coordinate 55,837 of NW_019029055.1, read as the reverse complement.
TATGGAACTCGTTCGGCAAATCAAATGCGTAGCCTAAACTAACGGTTATAGTCAAAGACCACCGAGCTTGAAGCCCAACTCCACTAAGGTATTCATGTGCTTAATTGGGTTGCTCTTCAAGGCCGTGAATGAGTGAATGTAAGTATATAGCCAGCTATATATTACTGAGCAGCTTGCTACCAATAGCTGACACAGCTTAATCCATTGGCTTTGCTATTGATTGTCGCTACTAACATTCTATTCCTATTTGAGGACATTTGCATTCACAATAGTCACAGATCCATCACATTTTCAGACAAAAGACAAAGATCATTGTATCTGATCTTGTCTTTTAATATTTATTATTAATTGTTTACTGTGCTGTGGTTTCCAAGCTGCATCCTGGCCCAAGAGTGGTGATGCCCTTGGTGCGTGTGCATGACTAGATATTTCCTAGTCGGCTTGGATTCTTTTGATGATGCTTCTTAGTATATCCTTTGATGCCGCCTTGGCTAACTGGCCTTGCTAACCTTGGTTGACTGGCCCTAGTGGCCTGGCTTTAGGTTAGCTGCCCTTGGTTGACTGCTTTTGATTGTCTGGACTCTTATCGGTTGCCCTTGGTCGACTTTGGCTTTGGTAGTCTTTGATTTCCTTGATTGCAGCAAACTGTGTTTGATTAATTGTGGCTGCCCGGCTGCCTTCGATTGCTTTGACTAAGGTTTTCTGTCTTTGATTTTGTTGGAGCAGTCTCTAGCTGCTATGGTTGAGCCAACCGTCTACCAACTTTAGGCCTTGGCTGGCTTTCAATGAAGTTTCTTTTGGTTGAGTGGAGTGAGCTGGTTGGCTTTTTTTTTTTTTTTTTTTTTTTTTTTGCAGTGACGTGACTGCTATCTGCTTCTGATTTTTGGTTTCTGACTTTTGGTTCCTGCCTTCAGGCTTTTGACTTCTGGCTTCTGGGTTCTGACATTTGGCTTCTGGGTTCTGGGTACTGGCCTCTGGCTTTGACTTCTGGTTTCTGGGTTCTGGGTTCTGGCTTTTGGGTTCTGGCTCCTGGCTTCTGACTTTTGGGTTCTGACTTCTGGCTTCTGGCTTCGGGGGGGTTTTTATTTTTTAATTTTTTTTTTTTTTTTTTTTCTTTTTTTTTTTTTTTTTTTGGTTTTTTTCGGGGATTTTATATTGCCCTTGGCTGTTAACTGTTGGCCGTTGGCTGTTGGCTGTTAGTTATTAGCTCTAAGACTATTTCCCCAAGCGCTCTACCTCGGTCTGATGCTCTTTCCCAGGCCTTCTGCTTTCCTCCATGGACCGTAGGCCTCGCTTCTCCAAGCAAAAGTCCCATTGTAGTGGTCTATCGAACGACTAATCAATGGAACCTCACTTTGACCAGAGCACCTTTGGTTCAGACGGCAGGGAACAGGGGTCACACAACATGACGCCTCTACGCCATGCACCCACTACGACCAGGCGTCCCTGGCGCAGCATCGCTAATTGGATAACCTAAGAATGATAAGTCAGCAACAATGAACCATTCACAAAGCCCTATAGAGCACCGAGTTGCCAAAGACTCCATCTAACCAGAGAGAACGAAAGCAAAGGTAAGTAGAATTAATATACTCTTTGTGTCTTTTTTTTCTACCTACCTTAGATGCTACCAGGCCTCGATAACACCTGTTCCTGATCCTGATCCTGATCCTGCTGGAGGGGGAATCTCCTTGACGGCCGAGGCTCGAGCTCTACAGGGCCCTGTGAAGAATTCATTGCTACTGACTTACCATTCTTAGGCTACCGCAACTGTGTGTCATCCTGTCCCTACGCGAAATCCCCAGAGGCACTCGGATCAAAGTGAGGCCCAGAGACTAGAAGTTCTCTAGCGCTACCACAATGGTCCTCCCTCAAGGAGTCGTGAGGGTCCGACGGAGTGGAACCCCCCCATCAGAGCAGCTGGGGGTTCGGGGGAGGCGGCAGAGGGACCGGCGGAGGGGCCCCGGGCTCTGATGGTAGGCGGAGTGGAGCCCTTATCGAATCGGTTAGGCCTCTGTGGAAAGAGCCGAAGCAAGAAATAAAAAAAAAAAAGTGGTTAGAATATTTGTTAACCAGAGTACAGAAGACCATATCGCATTACAAAGAACAGTATAACGCACCAACACCAACACCAAAAAAAATAAAAAAATAAAAGTGCAATATGTTTACTCAATAAGAGAGAGTACTTACAAATCCGCTTGGGGCCCCATTTCGATATGCACTGCATGAGCTTTTTGCAGTCTTTGGGATGGTCGCCGGTGAGCATCCATCGGTAGTGTTTTATTATGATGACTAGAAGGGCAAAGGTAAAAGGATAGGAATAAGTTAATGGACCTGCTGGACTCATTTAGCAATAGCTAAACAGTGGATGATGATAGGCAAGACAAAGCGAAGGCATGCATATGCTAGATACTTACTTGATGACGGCTCTATAGTGGATTGTATTTCACGCCTGGGATAGAGCATTTTTTATGGCCTAAGTATGGCTTTTGTAAGGCATGTGAAGGGAGGTGGAGAGAATGAGAGTGAAGAGAGAAAAAAGAAAAGAAAAGTTGGGGGGAGACGAAGGGTATTTACGAAAACGGTTTTTCTTTTTGTGTCGTCCATATGATGTTTTACAGCAACACAAAGGAAACTTGGTATCCCACTGCCAGAGATATTAAATAATAATAATAATAATACTAATAATATTAATCATATGTCAGCGGTAAAGAAAGCCATTGTGGAGTAAAATAGTAAGCGAATGAGCGAGTAAAAAATAAATATTTAAAATGTAAAGAGATAACGCGTTAAGAGGGTAATACCACAAAATTATTTATTTTTCCGCCATGACGCCCTCGGTCAGATGTTCGCTATTTTCTGGTCGGTCAAAACATTTACACGGCAGATAAGGGAAGCAGACATTGTCCACCTCGGTAAAATTAACCTTTTAATGAGTATGCAAAGAGCTATTGAGTCAAATATAATGAGTAGTACAAAATAGTGCATTGTATAGACATATAAGAAAAAAAAAGGAAAAATAAAAAGGAAAAAAAAAGGAAAAGAAAAAAGAAAAAGAAAACGGCATAGCGGAAATTGAAAATCGATAATAAGCGCACCTGTGATATCATTTGTCAATTTTCATATGCTTACAAGGTGGAGAAAGCGAGTGTTAATATGCCTGTGCTCTGAATCTCGTCCATTTACTTTAGCTCGCTGTCTAAATAGATATTTCTTTCTTTGTTGCACCACCTTAGCATGCAGAGAGAGCAATGTGGCTCGTGCTCTGATTGTGGGTAGCCTAATATTGTTGTTTATATGATCTTGCAGATCTTGAAGACGGAAGACGGAATGTTAGCAGTGCTTTTCCCCACCTCCACCCATGAGTGCTTTCTCTTTTCCCTCTTGTATGCATATGAAAAATGACGGATGATATCATGTATTGCGCATATTATCCATTTTCAAATTCCGCTACGCCGCTTTTTTTTCTTTTTTTCTTTTTTCCTTTTTTTGGCCGCTCTAGAGCTCTAGAGCGTACAAAAAGCAAGATGCTTGATATATTCATTATTCAGTCAATACTCTGAAATCGCAAATTGGTTTCACTTATCATTTTTCCTGCGCGACTTCAAAAACCACTCATCATTCATCCATTCGTCCTTTACTCGCGAGTGCTTTCGATATAAAATAAACTTTTTTTTTTTTTTTTTTTCTTTTTCTTTTCTTTCTTTCCCTTTTTCTCTTCTCTTCCAGTTCAGCCTCATCGACCAACATGAAAGGTAAGCAACACTCCACAAATATTCACCCTTACTAACGTCCTAACTCTCTCACCTTATGCTGCGCTGTACTTGTTCTGACTTTTCATTCCCTGTCTATCTCTCTTTCCTCTCTCTTTCACACCACTGTTAGACCACAAATGATACAAACTTCTAGCCAGATACAGAGCAGAGCTAGGAAACCCTCTGAACAACTCAACAGCAAACTACAGACCAGAAAAAGCAAAAAAAGCCTCACCTGGTCATTCACAGAAGAGCCCTCGCCGCTGTCATCAAGTAAGTATATAGATTATGTATGCCTTCGCTTTGTCTTGCTTGTGATTGTCCCTACCATCAAATAAGCTTAGCATACTTACAAAGTTATCTTCGTTCTTTTTTTTCGTCTTCCTCCTTCTAGCTGTAACAGGGGCCACTAGCCCTAGGCTCATGGCGACGATTGTCCCAAAGACTGCAATGGGCCCATGCAGTGCTTATCGAAATGGGGCGAAAGCGGAGCTGTAAGTACAATTTCTTTTAGAGTACATGTCGTGACTTTCTGTCTGTACTCTGCTGTGCTCTGACTACCAAATATTCTAACCACGCGTGTTTTTTTTTGTCTTCTTCCCTTAGAGGCTCATCCGCTTGAGCTCCAGCCCGCCGACCCTTCCGTCAAGCCCTCGCAACTCCTTGAAGGGGGATCATTGTAGTAGCTCTAGAGAGCCTCTAGCCTCTGGACCTTACTTTGATCCGAGTGCCCTTGGGGATTTCGCGTAGGTAACAGATGACACACAGTTGTGGTCGTCTAAGTATGGTAAGTCAGTAGCAGTGGCCTGTTTACTAGGCCCTATAGAGCTCGAGTCCCGGCCTTCAAGGAGGTCCCCCCTCCAGCAGGATCAGGATCAGGACCAGGATCAGGATCAGGTGTTATCAAGGCCTGATAACACCTCAGGTAAGTATACATGCGCATACATAGCAAAGAGCATATTAACTTGATTCTACCATTGCTTTTGTTCTCTCTGTTTAGGTGGGATCTTGGCAACTCGGAGCTCTATAGTGTTTAGTAAATAGTTCATTGTTACTGACGCCATTCTTAGATCACCTCAATTAGCGAAGCTCCACCAGGCGCCTGGCTGTAGTGTGTAGTGCATGGCGTAAAGGCGTCATGTTGTGTGACCTGTTACCTGCCGTCTGAACCAAAGGTGCTCTGGTCATAGTAGGGCTTCATTGGCTAGTCGTTCGATAGACTATTGCAATGAGACCTCTGCTTGGAGAAGCGAGAGCAAGGGTCATAAGGGGAGTAGAGGGCCTTGCGGCTAGGAGCGCAGGGCCAATAGAAAGCAGACAGCAGCCGAGGGCCGAAAGCCAATAGTCAAGAGCCAGCAGTCAGCAGTCAACACCCAACATCCAATAGCAGAAAAAAAAAAAAAAAAAAAAAAAAAAAAAAAAAAAAAAGAGCAAATAACCAAAACACAAAACAAAGAACAAAAAAAAAAAAAAAAAAAAAAAAGATAAAGATAAAAACCGAAACACAGAGTAAAGAACAAAAAAAGATGAGGAAAAGAAAAAAAGAAATAACTTAAAAAAAAACACTCAAAGTCAAAGGCAGCCTCAGCCAAAGCCATAACAGGCAGCCTTGACCAAATCAAACACACACTGCCCCGATCAAAGCAAGCATGCGCAACCTCACTCACGCTGGCCAAAGGTATCCCAGAATAATCCAGACAACTGAAATCAGACAACCGGAGCCAGATGGCCGAAGTCAGGTAACCAAAGCCGGAAACTGAAGCCAATCAAACCCTTAAAGACAGTGCTAGTCAAGATAGCTGTGAACCCCCAATCAAAGCAACACAGGCTGTTTTGACCGAAGCAAACACACTCAGTCTCAGCCAAATCACCAAGACAAGCCAGGCAAAATAAACACAGGGTGCCTCAATCAAAACAAACATACCCAATATCAACCAAGCTACAAAGGCAATCTAGAATGATCCAGACAACCAAAGTCAGTCGGCCAAAGCCAGCCAGCCGAAGTCATTCAACCGAAGCCAGCCAACTAACGGCAGCCGACTGAAAGGCATCAAAGCCAATCATCCGAGGCACTGCGAAAGATACTCTAAAAATATTTTCAAAGAAGCTCAAAGGCCAAAACAATAATCCACACAAGACTATCTACCTCTAAATAACAAAACAAAAGTCTTTTGCCTACGAACCTGGTCATCCTTAGGATAGAGCGCATCTCGGAAGTGCCAACATAGTAAACAATTAGCAATAAACATTGTTTGTCTGAAATATTGGTAGATGGATAAATGTTCTTGATCGTTATGATTGTAGTTACCCCTCAATAGAAGGCAACATAGATGTAGAAGGGCAAATAGAATAGCTGTACTGGTTCCTGGTAGCAAGTCGCTCCGTGAAAGTAACTAGTAGTGTTGCCGTTTGGGCATATTTATGACCCTGAGGCGCAGTCCAATCAAAAACATGAGTAGCTTTAGTGCTATTGGCCTCCATAATCACATGTGGGATCCCTCCCAGGCTATAAGATAACCATTTGGGCGGATTTTTGCACCTTTGGTCTGATTACAGCAACTTAATCAGGCAGTGCATTCCGCCCGCAAAAGACGACGAGGAAAATGCTGATCCTATTATTTTGGGGAGAGGGAACGACACCGTGCATTGCTCTTTTTCATTGGAAGGCGTAGCAGCTTATGTATTTAATTGGTTAGTTGCATCCATAACTACATAGTCTCGATTTTTTCCTCAAGCAAGGCCTTTGCTCATTGACTGCGAGAATGCGCCGTTTCATAGCATTCGTTGTGTTTAGTGGGTCCGTTTAAAAAGCATTCAAAATTCAATTCCCGTTATTTTGAATAATAATCAAAAAACTGGTCATCAAGAGGGGATCTAACTATAAAAATGGCAGTCTACTGAATCCGCTAAGTTGCAGAAAAAAGAAAATAGACGAGGCAAATCGGGCAATAGGAACGCGTTGATCTCATATCGCTTACACAAATATACTTTCATCAAACCCCCCTCCATGTCCGTACTGGACCACCACAAGCGCGCGGCTGGGTATGGGCCGTGCTCACACAAGTATATTCACTAGCCAATTTATACTCTGCATCCGAATTAGCGAGGATGATCTCAAGAGTTCTTTTATTAAAAAGCTTTATCGATTGCCATATCGGATGTTTATTGAAAACGAGGGCTGCTTGAGCCTGATGGCTCTCTCTCACTTCATGTTATACACTCCAATGATACCAACGATTCAATGATCAACTTCTTTTCTTGGATATAGTAGTTATTGCCAGTAAATATACTTTCAATTCGGGGAGGCAGCTACAATCATAACGATCAAGAACATTTATCCATCTACCAATATTTCAGACAAACAATGTTTATTGCTAATTGTTTACTATGTTGGCACTTCCGAGATGCGCTCTATCCTAAGGATGACCAGGTTCGTAGGCAAAAGACTTTTGTTTTGTTATTTAGAGGTAGATAGTCTTGTGTGGATTATTGTTTTGGCCTTTGAGCTTCTTTGAAAATATTTTTAGAGTATCTTTCGCAGTGCCTCGGATGATTGGCTTTGATGCCTTTCAGTCGGCTGCCGTTAGTTGGCTGGCTTCGGTTGAATGACTTCGGCTGGCTGGCTTTGGCCGACTGACTTTGGTTGTCTGGATCATTCTAGATTGCCTTTGTAGCTTGGTTGATATTGGGTATGTTTGTTTTGATTGAGGCACCCTGTGTTTATTTTGCCTGGCTTGTCTTGGTGATTTGGCTGAGACTGAGTGTGTTTGCTTCGGTCAAAACAGCCTGTGTTGCTTTGATTGGGGGTTCACAGCTATCTTGACTAGCACTGTCTTTAAGGGTTTGATTGGCTTCAGTTTCCGGCTTTGGTTACCTGACTTCGGCCATCTGGCTCCGGTTGTCTGATTTCAGTTGTCTGGATTATTCTGGGATACCTTTGGCCAGCGTGAGTGAGGTTGCGCATGCTTGCTTTGATCGGGGCAGTGTGTGTTTGATTTGGTCAAGGCTGCCTGTTATGGCTTTGGCTGAGGCTGCCTTTGACTTTGAGTGTTTTTTTTTAAGTTATTTCTTTTTTTCTTTTCCTCATCTTTTTTTGTTCTTTACTCTGTGTTTCGGTTTTTATCTTTATCTTTTTTTTTTTTTTTTTTTTTTTTGTTCTTTGTTTTGTGTTTTGGTTATTTGCTCTTTTTTTTTTTTTTTTTTTTTTTTTTTTTTTTTTTTTTTTCTGCTATTGGATGTTGGGTGTTGACTGCTGACTGCTGGCTCTTGACTATTGGCTTTCGGCCCTCGGCTGCTGTCTGCTTTCTATTGGCCCTGCGCTCCTAGCCGCAAGGCCCTCTACTCCCCTTATGACCCTTGCTCTCGCTTCTCCAAGCAGAGGTCTCATTGCAATAGTCTATCGAACGACTAGCCAATGAAGCCCTACTATGACCAGAGCACCTTTGGTTCAGACGGCAGGTAACAGGTCACACAACATGACGCCTTTACGCCATGCACTACACACTACAGCCAGGCGCCTGGTGGAGCTTCGCTAATTGAGGTGATCTAAGAATGGCGTCAGTAACAATGAACTATTTACTAAACACTATAGAGCTCCGAGTTGCCAAGATCCCACCTAAACAGAGAGAACAAAAGCAATGGTAGAATCAAGTTAATATGCTCTTTGCTATGTATGCGCATGTATACTTACCTGAGGTGTTATCAGGCCTTGATAACACCTGATCCTGATCCTGGTCCTGATCCTGATCCTGCTGGAGGGGGGACCTCCTTGAAGGCCGGGACTCGAGCTCTATAGGGCCTAGTAAACAGGCCACTGCTACTGACTTACCATACTTAGACGACCACAACTGTGTGTCATCTGTTACCTACGCGAAATCCCCAAGGGCACTCGGATCAAAGTAAGGTCCAGAGGCTAGAGGCTCTCTAGAGCTACTACAATGATCCCCCTTCAAGGAGTTGCGAGGGCTTGACGGAAGGGTCGGCGGGCTGGAGCTCAAGCGGATGAGCCTCTAAGGGAAGAAGACAAAAAAAAACACGCGTGGTTAGAATATTTGGTAGTCAGAGCACAGCAGAGTACAGACAGAAAGTCACGACATGTACTCTAAAAGAAATTGTACTTACAGCTCCGCTTTCGCCCCATTTCGATAAGCACTGCATGGGCCCATTGCAGTCTTTGGGACAATCGTCGCCATGAGCCTAGGGCTAGTGGCCCCTGTTACAGCTAGAAGGAGGAAGACGAAAAAAAAGAACGAAGATAACTTTGTAAGTATGCTAAGCTTATTTGATGGTAGGGACAATCACAAGCAAGACAAAGCGAAGGCATACATAATCTATATACTTACTTGATGACAGCGGCGAGGGCTCTTCTGTGAATGACCAGGTGAGGCTTTTTTTGCTTTTTCTGGTCTGTAGTTTGCTGTTGAGTTGTTCAGAGGGTTTCCTAGCTCTGCTCTGTATCTGGCTAGAAGTTTGTATCATTTGTGGTCTAACAGTGGTGTGAAAGAGAGAGAAAGAGAGATAGACAGAGAATGAAAAGTCAGAACAAGTACAGCGCAGCATAAGGTGAGAGAGTTAGGACTTTAGTAAGGGTGAATATTTGTGGAGTGTTGCTTACCTTTCATGTTGGTCGACGAGGCTGAACTGGAAGAGAAGAGAAAAAGGGAAAGAAAGAAAAGAAAAAGAAAAAAAAAAAAAAAAAAAAAAGTTTATTTTATATCGAAAGCACTCGCGAGTAAAGGACGAATGGATGAATGATGAGTGGTTTTTGAAGTCGCGCAGGAAAAATGATAAGTGAAACCAATTTGCGATTTCAGAGTATTGACTGAATAATGAATATATCAAGCATCTTGCTTTTTGTACGCTCTAGCGCTCTAGAGCGGCCAAAAAAAAAGAAAAAAAGAAAAAAAAGCGGCGTAGCGGAATTTGAAAATGGATAATATGCACAATACATGATATCATCCGTCATTCTTCATATGCATACAAGAGGGAAAAGAGAAAGCACTCATGGGTGGAGGTGGGGAAAAGCACTGCTAACATTCCGTCTTCCGTCTTCAAGATCTGCAAGATCATATAAACAACAATATTAGGCTGCAATCAGAGCACGAGCCACATTGCTCTCTCTGCATGCTAAGGTGGTGCAACAAAGAAAGAAATATCTATTTAGACAGCGAGCTAAAGTAAATGGACGAGATTCAGAGCACAGGCATATTAACACTCGCTTTCTCCACCTTGTAAGCATATGAAAATTGACAAATGATATCACAGGTGCGCAGATTATCGATTTTCAATTTCCGCTATGCCGTTTTCTTTTTCTTTTTTCTTTTCCTTTTTTTTTTCCTTTTTATTTTTCCTTTTTTTTCTTATATGTCTATACAATGCACTATTTTGTACTACTCATTATATTTGACTCAATAGCTCTTTCCATACTCATTAAAAGGTTAATTTTACCGAGGTGGATTATGTCTGCTTCCCTTATCTGCCGTGTAAATGTTTTGACCAACCAGAAAATAGCGAACATCTGACCGAGGCGTCATGGCGGAAAATAAATATTTTTGTGGTATTACCCTCTTAACGCGTTATCTCTTTACATTTTAAATATTTATTTTTACTCGCTCATTTGCTTACTATTATACTCCACAATGGCTTTCTTTACCGCTGACATATGATGAATATTATTAGTAGTAGTATTATTATTATTAATACCTTTGGCAGTGGGATACCAAGTTTCCTTTGCGTTGCTGTAAAACGTCATATGGACGACACAAAAAGAAAAGCAGTTTTCGTAAATACCCTTCGTCTCCCCCCAACTTTTCTTTTCTTTTTTTCTCTCTTCACTCTCATTCTCTCCACCTTCCCTTCACATGCCTTACAAAAGCCATACTTAGGCCATAAAAAATGCTCTATCCCAGGCGTGAAATGCAATCCACTATAGAGCCGTCATCAAGTAAGTATCTAGCATATGCATGCCTTCGCTTTGTCTTGCCTATCATCATCCACTGTTTAGCTATTGCTAAATGAGTCCAGCAGGTCCATTAACTTATTCCTATCCTTTTACCTTTGCCCTTCTGGTCATCATAAGAAACACTACCGATGGATGCTCACCGGCGACCATCCCAAAGACTGCAAAAAGCTCATGCAGTGCTTATCGAAATGGGGCCCCAAGCGGATTTGTAAGTACTCTCTTATTGAGTAAACATATTGCACTTTTTTTTCTCTTTTGGAGTTGCTGCGTTATACTGTTCTTTGTAATGAGATATGATCTTCTGTACTCTGGTCACCAAATATTCTAACCACGCTTTTTTTTTTTTTTCTTTATTTCTTCAGATCTTTCCGTAGAGACCTATCCGATTCGATAAGGGCTCCACTCCGCCTTACCATCAGAGCCCAGGGGCCCCTCCGCCGGTCCCTCTGCCGCCTCCCCCGAACCCCCCAGCTGCTCTGATGGGGGGGTTCCACTCCGTCGGACCCTCACGACTCCTTGAGGGAGGACCATTGTGGTAGCGCTAGAGAACTTCTAGTCTCTGGGCCTCACTTTGATCCGAGTGCCTCTGGGGATTTCGCGTAGGGACAGGATGACACACAGTTGCGGTAGCCTAAGAATGGTAAGTCAGTAGCAATGAATTCTTCACAGGGCCCTGTAGAGCTCGAGCCTCGGCCGTCAAGGAGATTCCCCCTCCAGCAGGATCAGGATCAGGATCAGGAACAGGTGTTATCGAGGCCTGGTAGCATCTAAGGTAGGTAGAAAAAAAAGACACAAAGAGTATATTAATTCTACTTACCTTTGCTTTCGTTCTCTCTGGTTAGATGGAGTCTTTGGCAACTCGGTGCTCTATAGGGCTTTGTGAATGGTTCATTGTTGCTGACTTATCATTCTTAGGTTATCCAATTAGCGATGCTGCGCCAGGGACGCCTGGTCGTAGTGGGTGCATGGCGTAGAGGCGTCATGTTGTGTGACCCCTGTTCCCTGCCGTCTGAACCAAAGGTGCTCTGGTCAAAGTGAGGTTCCATTGATTAGTCGTTCGATAGACCACTACAATGGGACTTTTGCTTGGAGAAGCGAGGCCTACGGTCCATGGAGGAAAGCAGAAGGCCTGGGAAAGAGCATCAGACCGAGGTAGAGCGCTTGGGGAAATAGTCTTAGAGCTAATAACTAACAGCCAACAGCCAACGGCCAACAGTTAACAGCCAAGGGCAATATAAAATCCCCGAAAAAAACCAAAAAAAAAAAAAAAAAAGAAAAAAAAAAAAAAAAAAATTAAAAAATAAAAACCCCCCCGAAGCCAGAAGCCAGAAGTCAGAACCCAAAAGTCAGAAGCCAGGAGCCAGAACCCAAAAGCCAGAACCCAGAACCCAGAAACCAGAAGTCAAAGCCAGAGGCCAGTACCCAGAACCCAGAAGCCAAATGTCAGAACCCAGAAGCCAGAAGTCAAAAGCCTGAAGGCAGGAACCAAAAGTCAGAAACCAAAAATCAGAAGCAGATAGCAGTCACGTCACTGCAAAAAAAAAAAAAAAAAAAAAAAAAAAGCCAACCAGCTCACTCCACTCAACCAAAAGAAACTTCATTGAAAGCCAGCCAAGGCCTAAAGTTGGTAGACGGTTGGCTCAACCATAGCAGCTAGAGACTGCTCCAACAAAATCAAAGACAGAAAACCTTAGTCAAAGCAATCGAAGGCAGCCGGGCAGCCACAATTAATCAAACACAGTTTGCTGCAATCAAGGAAATCAAAGACTACCAAAGCCAAAGTCGACCAAGGGCAACCGATAAGAGTCCAGACAATCAAAAGCAGTCAACCAAGGGCAGCTAACCTAAAGCCAGGCCACTAGGGCCAGTCAACCAAGGTTAGCAAGGCCAGTTAGCCAAGGCGGCATCAAAGGATATACTAAGAAGCATCATCAAAAGAATCCAAGCCGACTAGGAAATATCTAGTCATGCACACGCACCAAGGGCATCACCACTCTTGGGCCAGGATGCAGCTTGGAAACCACAGCACAGTAAACAATTAATAATAAATATTAAAAGACAAGATCAGATACAATGATCTTTGTCTTTTGTCTGAAAATGTGATGGATCTGTGACTATTGTGAATGCAAATGTCCTCAAATAGGAATAGAATGTTAGTAGCGACAATCAATAGCAAAGCCAATGGATTAAGCTGTGTCAGCTATTGGTAGCAAGCTGCTCAGTAATATATAGCTGGCTATATACTTACATTCACTCATTCACGGCCTTGAAGAGCAACCCAATTAAGCACATGAATACCTTAGTGGAGTTGGGCTTCAAGCTCGGTGGTCTTTGACTATAACCGTTAGTTTAGGCTACGCATTTGATTTGCCGAACGAGTTCCATAATCAATATAACTCATACTCTACTGAAAAGAGAAGGTCTTCAACCTAATCAACAAAAGAGTGGCAAAGATAGGGGCTGCTGACCATAAGTTTTAAAAGCAGCTCCACTCATCAAGCATTGGTTTGTTTTAGAGGGAAACATCGTGCAAAAGTGCATTCTTTTTTTTTTTGTCTAGTAGCAATAGCATGCCCTAAGGCCCTATGTATCTAGCTGCGCTCACACAACTACATAGCTCTGGTTAATTCTTTAGGTAGAGTCTATGAGCTGTCCCTTAGTCAATGATTTCGGACTGCTACTTTGGTGGACGTGTGTTGTTATAGGCGCTTACCGTGTTACAGTGCGTTCACATTTGCATTGCTGTGCCCTCATTGACTACAGCAGCTTCTTTAACCATTATATGCAAACTAGCATGAGTGCTTCCTTTGGATGCTGTGCCGCAAGAGGTTTCTGTCTATGGAGTGTCAAGGCGACAAAGGACATCTTCAAGTTCATTACCTGGACTCTTCGTGCATTTTAGATGACTCACTGAGCTTCAAAGCCTGTTTTTATTTTAGGTTTTTTTTTATTAAGTAAATGTTTGCTATCTAGCTATCTAACTTACCTGGTTACTATTCTAAGCTACAAGGAGCCAGACTCTTAGCCACCTTGGAAAGTACTTTCCTTTGTCACCATCGAAAAGACTCTCCAAGATGTTGTCCAGAGCACACCACGTGGAGGTGGTCTGGCATATCGTGCTCCGATGATCAGGCCCCATGGCTTTGCAAACGCCCGCACACACACACACACAATTATTTACACATTTGCCCATTCCCATTCCCATTCCCATTCCCAATCGAAGGGGCTCCGCCACTGCATGGCTCATTCAAGAACCAGCGTAGACTCATACACGTTCGTCGGCTTTGGTTGAGTGCCCGTGGTTGACTGACTTTGATTGCTCCTGGTCGGTTTTGGCTTTGGTAGTCTTTGATCACCTTGATCGCAACAAACTGTATTTGATTAACTGCGGTTACCTTTGATTGTTTTGACTGAGGTTTCTGTCTTTGGTTTTGTTGAGGCAGTTTCAGGCTGATATGGGTGAGACAACCTTCTATCGGCGCTGGCAGTGACGTAACTGCTATCTGCTGCTTGCTTTCTGGCTTCCGGCCCCTGGCCCCTAGCTTCTGATTTTTTTTTTATTTTTTTTATTTTTATTTTATTTTTATTTTTTTATATTTTGAAGTTTTTTTAAAGCTTTTTTTTATATTGGCCGTTGGCTGTTGGCTGTTGTTCGCTAGCTCTGAGGCTATCTCTCCAGAAGCTCTATCTTGGTTTGATGCTCTTTTCCAGGTCCTCTGCTTCCTTCCAAGGACCATAGGCCTCGCTCCTCCAAGTAAAATCCCATGGCAGTGGCCTGTCGAACGGCTGACCAATGGAACCTCGCCTTTGGTCAGAGCATCTTGGGTTCAGATGGTAGGGAACAGGGGTCACACAACATGACGCCGCTACGCCATGCACTCACTACGACCAGGCGTTCCTGGTGTAAGTTGTGGCCGTGGCTGATTTTTGATACTACTTTAGCTGTGGATGAGATGAGGCAATAGTATTTTGTTTTTGTGCTATATTGCTGCTTTTCTCCTTATCTCTTTGATAATAGCCTTTTACTATTATCACTCCTACTACTCCCCAACGATGACGATAACGACAACGACAAGGGTTGAGTAGGCGCGTTCGTGGTAGACATGCGCGCCTAAACATCCGCAGTAGATACATTAAATGGACTAAGTGCAGCAGGTGGACTTGGTGGTGATAGCTGCAGACGCTTCCTATGCTCCTGTTAATCAATACTGGGCCCATGGACTAGTCAATGTGAAGCGCTTCTTTCCATGCCTCATCCGTAAGATCAGTGGATTCCCTCTCAATACTTGAATGAGACTAGACAATAGATTAGATAAAGTGTAAGTAAGTGCTGAGTCAACTATGCGTGCTGTTGATGCTGAAAGAAGGTTTTTATTTTTAATACAAAAAGATAAATAAATAAAGTTTATTAGAATACACTGAGTAATTAATGCCATTGACAATGCTTATGATATTCTAATGAGGATGATGATGATTCTAATAATTATGGTGGTGATAATGGTGCATAGCAAAAATAAGCAAATAAATATATATAAAATACATGGCGGAAATAAAACAAAAACCAAGGACTATAGTAAAAGACGAAGGGTATCGTGCTGGCCTGGAAGTGGTGTAGGCGCTCTGCGACCTAAGAGAAGCCTGTACCATCCCACTCCAGGCCAACATATTCGTCTTTGACTCCTTCTGTGCGGATACGCTTCCGCATGACCGCGCCAACGTCCTTGGGAATTGGCGGCCACTCTTTACAATATTGGAAACCCCATCTCTTGTACGCACCTATAACAGGGCCAAGTGCGTACAGGAGAATGTCTTTGTTTCGCCTTTGGGCGATTTTGAGGATCCTATCCATCAAAAAAGCCCCGATTCCCATTTTTTGATATTTTTGTGCGACGCAGATCTTGTCGACATAAATGTACGACTTCATAAAGATGAACTGCGTCACCCCTCGGACTGTGATGTCGGCCAAATCCTTTGAAGGGGCCGACGACACAAAAATATCAATGGTGAATCCGTCATCAAGACTGGAATCCAAAGACAGGTCCATATTGTATTGATAGAAGGAGCCTTGGATGAGGTCACTCGCCTGTTGAAACAACACCCGCTGTGCTGCTTCAAACTTCAGGGCAAGCTCTGACTGGACTGTGAAACAGTATCCATTCAGGTGATCCTTACCACCGTCGACAATTGTCTGCGGATGATAGATCACGCCGGACTCAACCACTGTTCCGGCAGCGTTGCTATATTGAAGAGGGAATGCAGCACGCTCTGGGAGTGTCTGATCATTGTCTTCATCCAGGTCTGAGTTGTAATCCCAGCAAATACTAAGGTAGTTGCCGAGATTCTTCCGTGAGTTCCCCCATCCGCAAATGTTCACTATTGTAAATTTAAAACAGATGGTTAGAATAATCAATGTTACATTTTGATATTATTCAACTCCTTATGTTATTTGCGTCTCTTAAAGCTACTTACAGTTGCGTTTCTTGAACACTGCGGTCTCTCTGGCGGCCTTAGATGAAGCTTTGTAGCTTTCTAGTCTTTTGGCTCGCCATTGTTGGTCCCGCTCCTCCCAACTGGTATTAATGGAGGCAATATGGCGGGACCCGGTTGGTTTATATTGCCTCCTGCGTCTCTCCAGGGTGGTTTCGGGTAGGACACCGTCATGGAAACCAACCCCTGGGTTCGACTCTTGTACAGAGACCTGTTCCACACTTGGTCGCAAACTATGGTGTGGAACAGCCTGTACTTTGGCTGGCTCGACTTCGTTTTTTGCGGTCACGCTTGTTTGACGGGCTTTGGAGCCAGCAGCCACGATCACTTTTGAGATAATATTATTATCGTTAACAGAATGAGATTAGATATACAGTTAATGCCCATTATTTCTCCACTCACCAAAAAATATAAAATAAAACAAATTAAAATAAAATAAGTGACTTACAACCACGGCTTTTCAAATGGGCATTGGTGCGTTTGCCCCGCTGATCCGCATGGAACTCTTGAACTTTGATAGTCCTTTCAAAGTTCCTATATGCGTCTGTCAGCGTCAGGCTGCTCCGCGTACCGCTCTTATATTGAAGTCATCTTTTGTATTGGTCTAATTCAACTCCTCTCGGAGATGGAAACTTGGAGTGAATGTGAGACCTGTGTGGGGTTGTGATGGCCTCCCCCACTACATCAAAGAGAAAAGAAAAGAAAAGAAAAACATCAACGTCAGTTTACTATTTATCGTGGTTTTCTTTCAGTGTGTATATATATTTACGTATATATAGATCGAATACTTACCATCTTTAACAATTCCAGCCATTTTTTTGCGAATTCTATCGCTGCGACGCTGTTGGACTGGAGTGCCAGCAGAATCGGGTGCATCTATGCCACAAACCATTTTAATAATCACCGAAAGAGAAATAATAAATAAAAAGAAGTGAACTGACTTGACCCGTCGCCACCTTTGATGCCATCGTTTATCATAAATTCACGCCGCTCTGTTGAGTAGATGCTGCGCGAGTGCTCATGTGAGCAAAGTTCTGCCTGACAAGAATCAACCAGGGCTTTCATTCTGTCATCCAAAATGAAAGGCTTTCATTTTTTTGCCCTCAACAAATAAGATTAAAGAGTTCTCTGCTGCGGCTTATATTGATGCATGAAAACAACTTTTGAAAGTCATGATTGGAGTGAAAGGGGTAAAGAAAGGTCTATTTCCATTTGTTTTTTAGGATCAGAATTGGACAGACTGTGTGGCCTGCTGCCTAGATCTCGGCAAACGACGCGACCGTTAACCCTTTTTGAGAATAGTTCAGTTGGTAAAATGGTATATGTAGCATATTTTATTTCCTTTATAGCTATCAATTTTTTTATTTTTGAAGAAGGAAAAAAGGAATATACTTTGTCTTTCTTTTTGTATTGTCGATACTATGTTTTACAGTGACGCAAAGGAAATCGAGCATCCTGCTGCAAAAGGTGTTAAATAATAATACTGATAACTATCATATGCCAGCGATAAAGAAAGTCATGGTGGGTGGGTTGTAATATTTAACGAATGAGTATAAAGTAAATATTGAAAATCTAAAGAGAAAACGCGTTCAGAGGGGAACGCCGCAATGTCGTTTATATTTCCGCCATGACACCTTCAGTTAGATGTTCGAATGAACACTCTTTTTTCTGGTTGGCCAGAGTCCATTTTGAATCTGAATGTTCACACGGCAGACAAGGGACACAGACATTGTCCATCTCGATAAAATTGACCTTTTTTACTTCCAGATGCCACATGAATGATGGCAACCTGTCTCTGAGAGTAAACAGCCACGCATCAATATTAGCCATGTCCATACAATCATGGCGCAAGGCGGCGCTATTATCCTTCATGTACATTTTTATTATTTATCCCTAATTTTGTCCTTTCTTTTATATACCATCCTCTTTGATGACAGTGCAACAATAATGTGGAGAAATATCAAGTGGACAAAAGATGATCAAGGCGGCATAGTAATAAAGAGGGCTCATAAAGCAGCGTTGTTCATGGAAATGTTGATACTGTTGATACTCACATGTATGCCATGTCACTTGTGTATATCGTGGGAACTGTGCATTAGCAGTTTTTGTTCGAACAGACATTTCCTTTTTTTAATTTTCAGAACGCCAAGGAGATACAACACGTCATTCCCTCGACACAGTTGGATGCCTTTTATTAGTCGATACATAAACGTTGATACTTTATTTTACCTTCAAACAAAGAAGTTATAAATGCTAATCACTAATCTTTATGTATTCCATATTGGCTTGCATGAAAATTAAAAAAATTAAGATTAAATAGACTCGTTCCCAGCCCTCTCCTTAAGTGCATCTTTACCAAAATGTTTCCATTTTGGATGCTACCTACTGGAGGGGCTGGTATAGGCTCGGTGCCATCCTGTCTGCAAAGCGGCAAGCCACCAATCACCGTTCCATAAATGGAAGGCGGGCTCTCTACAGTCTTCATCCAACAAGCCGTAAATTTTTTATGGATTTGTGGATTTTCACTTCTATTCATTTCAATTCAATAAATATATCAAACTTTATTTCTTCTCATTCATTCATTTTCATTCATTCTGATTCACTTCCTTCATGTCATTCAGTAAATCGCGATATTCGTTAAATAGCTCCAATTGCCTTTGAGCTGCAACCCAGCGTTTCAATAACAGAGGGTCATCGATTTTGCCCCAAGCATCCATAAATCGCTGAAAGTCTTCTTGTAGCTCCTCTTTGTTTATATCTTATCATTTATCGTCGGACTGGATGGAGGTGACTCGAGCTCGTCTGATAGCCCTTGGGGATCTGAGTCAAGAACACTGGATTCGTAGTCAACACCATCTTCGTCATCGTCTAGATTATCGTCCTCGTAGACAATATCATCTTCATTGTATGGGACGAAGCGATGCTTGTGCTTTTCAGATGTCGTTATCATCTTAACAGCGTCGAGGATCGACTCTGTAGGCCCTTCACAGTAGTTCATAGTGAGGTAATTGAGGACCCCGATATCCTTTTGCTTGGTGATTTCTGCCATTCCTCGCAAGCGGTTATCAGTCACATTGAGATCTATTAAAACACACAAGGTAAAATGGTTTTTTTTTTCCTTTTCCTTTTTTTCTCTCTAGAATGATAGAGATGCCGCCTTACCGAGGTCTCTTTCAGCAGCGAACCACTCCAGCAAAGCATCTTCCGCGGGTTCCATGTTTCGATCGAACTTGCGTTTGACTGCATGACTAGCTAGGAGGGGTAGCGAATTCACGTCTTGAATATACTCATTTTTTCGACGATAAATGTCTATTGCCGTGGAAGGGCTCATGCCAAACCTGCTCCAATAGAAGAAACAGAGACTTTGAACCCTTTTGCTCGTAGTTCATCGACGGCTTCAATGAATTTCACTTTGTCGGCTAAGGAATAAGACTTGTGCAGCCTGTGCTTCTTGAGTGCATGTCTCGATCGAGAAGACTGGTTTCTAGGCTTTGTTGGGTTCATTTTTCGAAGCATAAGGATGGATGTGGGTGGAAGTGAATGTGAAAAAAAAGTGGGTACGCAAGAACATCGTATAAAAAAAACCAAAAATAAAGTTTGATATATTTATTAAATTGAAATGAATAGAAGTGAAAATCCACAAATCCGTAAAAAATTTACGGCTTGTTGGATGAAGACTGTAGATCTTCTACCTATTATATCCCTATTATACACTATCATGCAAAACTGATTCAATAATTCATGTGCATTTCTTTTTTTCATTCCTAGAAACCGTATATGCATACACCACTCATACTTTGGTTTAATAAAGCTCCCGTCTTCTACGTTGTAGTTATGCGTTGTGACATTAGCTTGTCTCATTTGAATAGCTAATGACTTTT
This sequence comes from Lobosporangium transversale, assembly GCF_002105155.1. Lineage (NCBI taxonomy): Eukaryota > Fungi > Mortierellomycota > Mortierellomycetes > Mortierellales > Mortierellaceae > Lobosporangium > Lobosporangium transversale. The sequence continues at coordinate 35,756 of NW_019029055.1, read as the reverse complement.
TTGTTCATTCAGGTCATTGAATCAGTTTCACATGTGCCCATTCGGTGGCCAAAGATCTTTATTCTTTTGTGAGGCATAACCTTACATCAATAGATAGTATTTCAACCATGGGCATCACTGACAGCTTGGAGTCTCTTATGGATACCTATGATGAGTTTGCGGCAGAAGTCCACTGGGATCCTGTACCATTCAACCGATATTCGCTCCCATAGTTCATCACAGCTCTTAGCTCGCTCCGGATACCTAGAGAGCCGCCTATCCAATTCTGCCCACATGTGTTCAATAGGGTTGAGGTCAGGGGATTGTGCTGGCCACTCTAGAAGTGTACCTTCCTCCTCTGTCAGATGTACTGACTTTAAATACTTCCTAACAATCCTCGCCGTGTGCTTCGAGTCATTGTCGTGCTGAAAGACGATATCGCTTTTAGTTAGGCCCCAGTCATCAAGCGACATCTGTAGATCCTCCTGGAGTAGTTTGATGTAAAGTTGTGCGTCCATATTATTGTCAATCTTTGCAATGTATCCAGGTCCGTACCATGAGAAGCATGGCCACACTTTAACGTTACCACCCCCAAACTTGACAGTGCCTTGCACCGACCTGCGAGTGAGACGTCCCGGATTGTCGTCCCAGATCCACTGCACGCCATCAGAGCAGATTCGGTTTATTTTCGATTCATCTGACCAAATAACCTTTTTCCAATCTTCCAGAGTTCATTCCTTATACTTATTGATAAAATGCAAACGATGTCGTCGACGTAAAGCTGGCTTATGTACACGTCTCTTTGCTGTCAATCCTAACTCCTTGAGCCGTCGTCTAACGGTGGTCTCAGAAACAGCCGCTGGTATGAGCTGGTTGGCTCTGACGGTGGCCTCAACTGCAGACTTGAGTGTACCTCGTTTCATGTCCACCTTAAGATACTGTATGATATCTCTAGATACTTTCCTTGGTCGACCGCCTTTATTGACTGGCATGTACTCCTTATTATGTGCATAGATCCTGGTGGCCGTCCCTTGCGATATACCGACACTAGCAGCAGCTTCTCTAGTAGACATGCCTCCCATCATTAACCTCCTGGCTTCGTTGACTTTCCTTTGTGGAGTGGGTCTCATATTCTGTGAAGATAGAGTTAAGAGAGAGTTAAGCTAATGTTCATAAAGGAAAGAGAGAAAAGTCCTTCTTTTACTTGCATTAAATGACATCCAGCAGTTGTCATGGGCAACATTTTAGACCACATGCAAAACTGAAAAAGTGACCTGCATGAATAAAAAAGTCATTAGCTTTCCAAATGAGACAAGCTAATGTCACAACGCATAACTACAACGTAGAAGACGGGAGCTTTATTAAACCAAAGTATGAGTGGTGTATGCATATACGGTTTCTAGGAATGAAAAAAAGAAATGCACATGAATTATTGAATCAGTTTTGCATGATAGTGTATAATAGGGATATAATAGGTAGAAGATCTACTCTCGACTCAAGGTCCATCCAGAGGAGCCTGCATTTGTACAGCAGGCGCTTACCTGGAAAACGCACATTGAGAAACAGATTCAATAGCTGTATTGTCTTGCAGAAGTTTGGAAAGACAAAAAGAGAGAGATATGCTTTAAAGTAAACCTTGGTCTTTCCAGAACAATATCAGACCATAGACCATGTTTCCCGACCCAAGGTCCAGACGGGGGAACCTATGTGTCTTGTTTATAGCACAGTAGGCGCTTACCCGTCCAACACACAATAGAAAACAGAAGCATAATCCAGCCTACTTTTCAACACACCCTTCTTATTATCTTGCCATTGTAGCTGCTCTCTTTCATCTCAACGTACCTTGGATAAATACGAGAATCAGGAAGAGGAAGGTGAAAATAGACGAGTGGACAAGTCTGACCAGTTGTACTGGTGTAGAAATGCTAAAGAGGAGAGAGAATGAAGCAAGTGTTCAACTTCTGAAAAAATAGAATCGAACCGAATATTAACACGATGTGATGAGAGAAAGTGCAAATTTAAATCATTGGCAGCGCGAAAATTAATTAGAAATAGGAAAAAAAAAAAAAAAAAAAAAAAGATGCCAAGAGACATTTGGTGTAATTGAGTCAATTACCAGAGGCTCATACCGATGTCTTACCGCTGCCATTTTTGGTTAGTCCGCTATCAATTACAAAAGGTTTATTAAGTGGTAGGCTTATAATTGACCAATACCGATATCGGTATGAGTCTCTAAATTAATTTAATTAATTGAGTGCTGAAAAGAAGGAAAAAAAAATTGATTTAAAAGCAGCAAAAGGTGAAAATTATTGGAAGGCTGTGAGTGAGAATGCAAGGGTTGTTTTAACGAAGAAAGTGCTGGAATGAGAGTAAAGATGGAAGAATGAAAACTGGAAATGTAGAAGATTGGTAGGCTCGACCCAGCCCTCTCTAGTTTGAAATGTGACCGGAAACATATCAGTTTCCTTTTTAGGTCACACATAACTAGAGGGGCGAAGAATTTTTGAGTGTTTTGGCGTGGGTCCGAGAAAGGAAATGGTTGCATTTAATTGAGTCCACTGCGTGCACTTAGAGAGATAAACGTGATCTAGTCAGGCACAACAACAAATAAAAAATAAATCAAACAAAAGTTCAAAAAAAAAGCCTTCACACTTCAGCAACACTCAAAGCTTCTGAACCTCACCAAAAATATCTAACTTCAAGGTAAATATTTAAGAAAGAAAGAATAATAAAAGATGAACTACAATTGTTCTTGTCCGTTCTTTTGATCTGATCTATGGCTGCGCCACCATTGTTCGCTGCGCTTCTCATATCCTCGTGTAAAAAAAAAGAAAAATAGTAACTATAATGATCACTCCAGAGATTGTCAAAATTGAGTGTGAGCGGAAGTTTGGATTGACACCCAAGGAGGATCAAATAAAGGTCATCCAATGTATTGACCAAGGAACAGATTGTGTCCTAATCGCGCCATGCGGATGGGGCAAAACGCTTGTCTATTTCCTTCCTCCGGTTCTTTGGCTAGAGCAGACTATCCTTATAATAAGCCCTCTGAAGGCGACTATGTGGGAACAATCTGCAAAGCTAAACAAACTTGAGATCAGGAATGTAGCTTTATCTGCTGGGGATCAAATTACCTCCAACGAGCAACTAGTTAAGGATCTTTCCGAGGGTATCTACAGGGCTGTTTTCGTAACCCCTGAGCTCTTGTTTGAAAGCGACCACTTAAAAGGAATCTGGAGAAATAAGAGATGGCAACAGCAATTATTGGCCGTGATTGTAGATGATGCCCATGTTGTGAGTACATGGGGCGATAAATTCAGGGAGGCATATTCAATGATTTTCTCCTTTCGACCTACGATCCGAAATATACCTTTTATTGCTGTTTCGGCTACGCTCCCCAAATATCTACTAGGAGACGTTACTCGGGCAATACGAATGGAGGATCCTCTAATCATCAATCTTGGGAATGATCGACCAAACATCAGATATGAGGTGAAGATATACTGCAGGAAAAAGGGCGAGCGCTACTCACATTTCAACTCCCTCTTGAATTTCAAAAAAAAGACTATTGCCTACTTTGACGCAAAGAACGAGATGATGGGGGTTTTCGAGCATTTAAAAAGCGTGGCCGGCAGCAACGCGTCTAAAATCGACGTTTTTCATGCTAATTTATCTGAAGAGGGCAAAATTCACCATTTGGAGCGGTTCGCACAGGGAGAAATCTTGCTACTCCTTTCAACAGAAGCGGCAGGAATGGGATGCGACATAGGTGATATCGATCGAGTTGTTCAAGTCGGCGTACCCGACTCTGTAGTATCACTTGTTCAACGACTCGGGCGCGCAGCCCGCGATCCACAGCGGAAAGGGGTTGGCATTGTCTTAGTAGCGGACGGTGAAGTTAACAGCAAGCTTTCCAAGGATGCAGCAGTCGGAAGAGCGGCCCCCAAACGCATGAAGTTTGATCAAGCTGTCAACGACTTCATCAACACTAAGTTGTGCAGAAGAGCTGTACTTAACAACGTATTCCAAAACCCGCCTGGATACACTGAAGACTGCTGTGATTTGTGTAGGCCTTGCCTGGACGAAGATGTGTCGCACAACGATGTCCTAAAGCGTGCTCCAAAATGGGTATTGAGATGTTTTTCAGATATTAGAAGTCAAGGAGATCAAAAGTTGTTTTTATTATTGTCAAACGAGAGCCTTTTATCAAGGACTCTCTATGACCGTCACATGATATTCTGACCTTATGAATAAAAATGGAAGTGCACCTGAGGTGCACTCCCAAGCCTCGGTACGTAACAGGTATCTGTTAGTGCGCCTCGGACTGCCGAACAGAAGAGGCTTGCAAAGGATATCTTGGTTTCGTGGCGACTTGAAGCATTTAACCGAGATCTATATCCTATATGTAGCGAAGCCACTCCCAGCTGCGTATTGCCTGAGAAGGTGCTCGAAAAATTGGGGGATAATTTTGGGAAGATCACAGATACTGCATCAATCAACGAATTGACAATATGGACACCGTTCTTCGATTTCCACTTGAGCCAGGTGGCAGGAATATTGAAGAGATTGAATGCAGATATCAATGATGGCAGCCAGCTACGGGATGTAGCGGTGTACCTAAAGGGATCAACTGGAGACAATCATACTGTGCAGACCAGATGCGCCGATAAGCCGCTGGAAGGCGGAAGTTTCCTGTATGGGGATAAATATCAATTGCTGCACCGTCCTGCCCCGATCTCCAGGGATTTCCGGAGCAACTCCAACCCAAATACACAACCCTTGCCACTCTTTCCAGGCGAATTTTTAGAACTAGACTTGCCCAGAAAAGAATCCGCTGCAGTTCAAGAGATCCTGTCGATGGATGTTTCCGAAATACCAACTTCTCCAAGCTTACGGTCGTGGCGACTAGACTGCCCATCGGATGCGCCCATACTGCCACCGTCCCCCATATCCGAACTTCCACACCAAGGCCACAGTTTAAGATCATTGATTACTCCACAGCTTTGAAGAATAAATATGGCAACTAACAAATAGTTGATGAAACAGCTTTATCATCCACAAAACAAACGAAATCCAGAAAATTGTTTGGATAGACGCGTGTTCTTTTTTTTTTTTTTTTTTTTTTTTTTTTTTCTTTTGATTGCAAGGACCTACAGGGTAATGAATTAATTTTCTGCACTTGATGTACAGTCGAACTTGCAATATCCGGACATCCCACTGTCAAACTTGTCCGGATAATAATATATAGGAAGTTTCGAAGAGTTCAAATAGCACCGCTCAACTCATACAGCAACAATTAAAAGGGCTGTAGCGACGACCGCAGCAGCAGGAAGAGCAGCAACAGCAACAGCAACAGCAACGACAGCACCTACAGCATCAGCTCGAACCACATCAGATAGGAGCACAATTACAGCAGTATCATGTCAAGATCAATCAGCAACACCAATATCACCAATATACGTTCAACTTTATGCAATATATTTACAACAATCAATGCCAACAACAGCAATCATCTCAGGGGCTGTCTAGTCCTCATCCTTCATTAGCTTTTCTTTTACTGGCTGCTCCTCCTGCTCCTCCTCCTCCTTCTCCTTCTCTCTATTGGTGGTACCCAATCCACCAAAGGCATCATTGTTATCCACATCTCGACTCTATCTATGTTCTCTGCAGTCAACGACTCAATTGCCAGAGGACTCGGGAGCATCAACATCAAAGAAAAAAAGAAAACGAGAAACATGGATCTCTTATACATCACAAAAATTACGCGCCTGATTGATTTGAATTGTTTCAGGAGCACAACACGTGGTTCATTTTCTTCACAGAAACAAATAAAGTACGAGATCAACATAATTTTGCCTCTCAGCACTCACTCATACTCCCTTTGTAACCTTGCAATCTTGTAACACTGTACAATCATGCCAAAAGAAAATAAATCTACCTCTACACGTCCGGCACAAGAAAATAAATCAAAGAATTCTACACATCTGGCACGAGAGAATAAATCAATCAGAAATTCTTCACGTCTGGCACACAAATCTTCAATGTCGCGAATCTCTAAATCAACCACAAACAACATCAAGTCTTCCAAGCCAATTAAACTGAAACTTTTCTGCCTTGTGGAAGGAGAACCGGAATTCTCAGTGATCATTCGTTCCGACCAAACTATTGACGACTTAAAGGATGCCATTAAAGCAGAGAATGAAAACACTTTTAATGGTACCGATGCGAAGGATCTTATTCTCAAGCTCATCCCTAATGGTTCAACAGTAGAGGAACTATGCAAGTTTCCTAAAGAGTCACTCAAGGCCCTTGACAACGTACTTGAGAAACTCCACACTTACTTTCCTGACGAGGCAGCAGATAATCTCATTTACATTATTGTTGAAGTACCGAAGCGAGGTATGTCTTTAGTTCTTATTGGACTGATAGTTTCGATTTAAGGCGTCAAACTGCCTTCTAAAACTATTCTATTTGTTTAAATTTTAACAAAGTTTCGAAAAGAGATCGAGATCAGCTAGAGAATGACGAGAGTGATAGGAGCTCCTCTAAAAAGGTCAAGCTAGAAAACATGAGCCTAATGGAGGCGATTAGTGCAGCAGGACTTGCCCAAAAGGCTTTAATAAACGGCGATCCTGATCCCTCCGTCCTTACAAGTAAAGAACTGGTTTCAGTACTTGGTAATAATGGCGTCAGGGTGGGAAGGACTGACTTGTACTATTCAATATCCCAAACGGCCACTTCCCTCCAAAACGCATCATTTCAAGAATTAGACGTGATATCCAGCCCTTTGGGGACAAAGCTTCCTGTGATCGACACGGAAGATCTGTATGTACGACAAACTTACAAAGAATTCTACGATGAGATCATCAAGAAGTATGGTGTAGGTGGGGATATAAAGGCTGAAGACCCCCAAATGGTTCTCACAGGGACAGCCGGTATAGGAAAATCATCCTTTCTCGTATACTTCGCCATCCGAATGCTTGCCACTAGCAACGAGGAAGACCCGCCTATTATCATCATCCAGCAAAAGGAAGGTTCATCGTGTTATGCTTTCGGTGGAAGATCTACTATTCGAAGTGGGGAGATAAAGGATTTCAAATCCTTCCTGCAACTACCCAGCACTTGGTTCCTAGTCGACAGCTCACCAACACCACTGCTCTTGAAATCCAGGACTATCTTCTCGGTATCACCAAAAACTTTACTTTCTAGCACGAAGGGGTACCAAGAAATCATGAAGAAGGTCATATGGAAGTACTACATGGCTCCGTGGGAACTAGATGAGTTAATAGAATGCAAAAACAAGGTTCGAGTCTTTAAAGAGGCCTTTGACTCTGACAAATCCCGTGAGAACCTTTTAGAAGAGCTCTATGACAAGATCGGTGGCGTGCCAAGATATGTCCTCGAGAAACCGAGAAAGGTATTCGGGAATAATGGGACAATAGCCAAAGCCGAGTCGGAAGCATTAGAACGCCTTCAGCTAGCTCTTGACGATCTCCAGGACCCATCAAGGATAATAAACCATTATATGCAAGGCCGGGATTCAATGGAATATAGCAGCCAGATTTTTCACCGTTATCCAACAGAAGATCATGAAGGATTCGAATTACGATGGGCTTCTAATCATATTATGCAAAAGGTGTGTGGTTTATTAAACGAGAGTACCTGGGCCAATGTGTTGGGAAAGCTCGTCGATAGTAATCCACTAGGCAAAGGAGTAATGTTCCAAAACTATGTGCAGCGCATGCTGCGGCTGGGCGGTCGTAGCTTTAAGGCCAAGAGCATTGATGATGGCACTGAGATAACTATTGAAGTCGAAGAAAGTCCGAAAACCAAATTCTTTCATACTTTGGATAAATATGTGAAGGACGATATGGAAGGATCATTGTGGCTGCCAAAGAGTAAGACCTTTGCTTGTGTGGATATGTTAATAGCTCCGAAATATCTACTCCAGATTACAACGAACAAGAATCATGGCATCAAAAGTAAAAACTTCAAGGAACTTCTGAAAACTCTGCAAGATAAAAAGTGGATTAGCTCCTCTGACGAGGTTGTATTTATTTTTGTTGTCCCGCAAGACATGGCCGAAGAGTTCAAGAAAAAAACTTACAGAATTGGAGCAAATCGTGTGGATCCTACGCCGACAATCGAATTAAAAAATATCAAGCAATATGTTTTGGCGGTTGATCTGCAAGATGAGCTCCGGAGATGCAGGAAGAAGGCAAGCTAGACGGACAACTCAAATGAAAGTAGAATTGTGAATCAATAAAGTCCATGTACTCTGATAGAGGAACTAAATCGTGAATAGATCTCGGATGAGGTGTGATTGGAGAGTGAAGAAGTTGAATATATGGCCCCCGGAAGCCGTTGGCTAATGAATGATGATAAAGAAAATAATGATGGGGAGGAGAGAGGGGGAATTGACAGTCCTGCGTACTAATAGATAATTTATAGATTTTAGTACCTCAGTGCATGGTTGATTTTTTGTCACTCTTTGGATGCATGCCATGGGAAGGATGACTGACTAGTGTACAATTCCCCTTCCGCAATTGCAAAATGTTCAATCCCTTCATCCCTCTTCACAAAACCTGTCGTATAGAGCATTTGGATTCTATGGATCCTGAGAACGCAGATATGCGTATATGGAGCACTCAGACACTTTGGGAGTGTTGCAGAGATGAATCTCGTAGATGCATATTAGTATCATTTCCATCCCCGCCCCGAGCGCCCATTTTTTTTTGTTGAGAGCACATGGAAGTGATGCTAGACATTCATAAACAAAGATGCAGGTGATCCTAACACAAAAACTGATCCGCACAATACCCATGGAAAGTGATACTAAAATCTTTCGTTGATACCATTTTTGTTATTTTGGCAAGCAGTACGAGTATGTCATCCTAAATTTTCGTTATTTTGGTACACAGTACTAATATGCCATACTGGACACTTGATACTAAAGTCAATACGATCTTTTTATATCTGTATGGATTCGGCAACATACCTCTAGCAAAAAAGAGACCGGAAAGGTGTTTTGAATTTTTGTAGGCAGGGAATAAAAAATGAAAATGGTTAATACTGCTAGATGCACTAAAAGAGTGGAGGCAAGTAAATGGTGGACAGAGTGCATCGTGATTGCTGATATTTTTCTACTGATATTTTTCCTTCCTTTGCATGTAATAGGCGGCTGCCTTCTGCTAGAAGGGAGCACAGAAAACTGGATCTGATCTGCCTATGAGTTTGTGGGAAAAATTAATTAGTAAAAAATCAATCCAACAAAAAAGTATCAGCAAACACCATATATCAAGCTATATTATCACGATGCACCATGTCCACCATTTACTTGCCTCCTCCACTCTTTTACCATTTTCATTTTTTATTCCCTGCCTAAAGAAAAACAAAACACCTTTCCGGCCCCTTCTTTGCTAGAGGTATGTTACCGAATGCATACAGATATAAAAAGATCGTAATGATTTTAGTACCAAGTGTCCAGTGTGGCCTACTAGTACTGCGTACTAAATACAACAACCCTTGTATTCTCACTCACAGCCTTCCATTGATTTTCTTCTTTTCAGCACTCAATTACACAAATGACAGACGAAATTTCACTTTCTTGTATTTGTCGATGGAGAGTCTATCGCATTCCCAGTGGACAACAATCCCCAGAAAACTCAAAGGTACTATCAAGAAGAAAGAAGAGCCTGGATTCGACGACATTTCTGCCAACAAGCTTGTGCTTTTTCATGTCTCCATCCCTTCTGCACCAAAAAGACAGACTACGCTCAACAATCTGACAATCAAAGAGAGCTCGAAGGAGCCAGAGGAGTTAGGTTACCCCGACAAGTGAGATCCCCGAGGTCTTTAGAACGGCACCACTAAAGAGAACCATCCACGTCTTTGTCCAGCGATCATCGACCTGACCGCATCCTGTTTATTAGAAATGGGCAAGCGCGAACGATAATTGAAATCAAGTCGGTTTGGTCGCTTTCAACGTGCGACATCATTGCAAGCTTTCAAACAGATGTAGCCTATATCGCAAGGTTATTTACTCGATCTCATTAGACCTTTGTACTGAAATATGAAATATAAAGACCGATGATTTTACAAAAAAACATGGTAACTCAAGCATAGTAAAAGGTCATAGAGGAGCTGACTGTGGCATCAAAAACGGTTTGCGGTTAGGTGTCAAAAAAAAAGTTTACTATCCATTTAAAATAGGGCTTGAGGGAGAGGTCTGAGTGGTCACCGCCATACTTGGGTTCAGGTGTCAAACGAAAAAAAAAAAAAAAAAAAAAAAAAAACTAACTAAAACCTCTTTTTACACCTACGCCTCCTTTTGCACCTACGCCTCTTTTTACACCTCTGACATCTGTTCCCGTGATTTGTAGGCAGAAAAAGATTTTTTTGGTCTGAAAAATCATGCAGGGTCAAAAATATGGTTAATTACAAAAAAGTCTGCCAAAATAAGTACAGTCGAAACAAGTAGAATTGATTTGAATAAAGGAAAAATGCATCCCCCCGTCAGAATAAAAAATTGACCCCGGCTGAGAATTCCCAAAACCCCCCGTCAGAATTCCGAAGCACCCCCCGTAAAGATTCTCGAAAGGCAAATCTTAACCCCCCGTCAACCGTTTTAATTATCGGAATCTTTATCCCCCCGTCAACATTTTGAGGCTGTTTTTGGGTCTTATTTTCTGCTTTTGGTTGCATCTGTCTTTCTATTAAACTCAACGCTATTATAGCCCTCTTACTTTTTATCTTATCATCAAAAACTTGACAGTAGAAAAATCAGCTAGACAGACACATGTTCCTTGATGAATGGCTCCCCCCCTAGTATTTTATTTATCTCTAGGCTCAGAACCTTCAGCAACTTTACATGCACCACACAAGCCCGATATAGTCATCGAAAAAAAAAAAAAAAAAAAAAAAAAAAAAAGAGACTTTACACTATATAAGACCACATGTCGCACAATCCAAACTATCTTCGCAATCAATGACATTTATTGTCTTAAATACAGATTGGGACAATGGGGCCTTTTACACTTACAGTGTGAGGGTACAGTTGGGCTCTTTTTTTTTTTTTTTTTTTTTTTTGACGTGTTTTGCTGTCAACAAGCCACAAAGATGCTTGCATAAACTCAGGTCCAACTTGATGCTCTTGATTAGGAATGAAAAACGGTTCTCAATTTCAAAAAGCAGCTCTAGAATGTTGACAGGGGGGGTTAAGGATTACGTGGTTGCCGGGGGGATAGGAATTCCGAATAAAGGTATGTTAACGGGGGGGGGGTTTTAGGAATTCTCAGCCGGGGGTGCATTTTTCCTTAGTCCGTTTTGGCGTGGGTCCGAGAAAGGAAATGGTTGCATTTAATTGAGTCCACTGCGTGCACTTAGAGAGAGATAAACTTGATCTAGTCAGGCACAAAAACAAATAAAAAAATAAATCAAACAAAAGTTCAAAAAAAAGCCTTCACACTTCAGCAACACTCAAAGCTTCTGAACCTCACCAAAAATCTCTAACTTTAAGGTAAATATTTAAGAATAAAACTACTGCTTCTCACAGAAAAAGTCGTTCTAACTTGTTTTAAGTATGGCTCTTGGCTTTATATCAAAATGCTAGCTTTCAAATATGGACAATATCCAATTCGTTCTTGAAGCCACTCCAGAGTATGCTGCCCGACAACAGTTTGTTCTCAAGATCTTCAAAGCCCTGGCGGCCCAAAAAATGTCATTGCGCGATTTCCTTATATTAGCGTTCGACTCAGAGGAATCGTTCGTGAAACAAAGAGTTGGTTTTTTTGAAGGTAAAGGTGGTCCAGCAAAGATGGTGGAAATCTGGAAAGATAAAAAGACTGTCTTTGAAACGGAGTCTTTTGCCCGATCTACGGTTGCTGTCGTTGTGAAACACGTTGAGAAGGAAATGGAGCACATGTCTTCAAAAGGCTGTTTACATTGTCCCAAGAACGGACCTACTCCAGAATTTTTCGAAAACTTCTCCTTTGATCTCATTAGCAAAATTGTGGTGAAGAACGCGCCAGTTTTGACATCAGTTTTGATGGGATTTGCTAGCAACAATTTACGGGCGTCTCGAGAAGAGCGAATCATAGTGCCATTTATTGCAAGCATGTTGATGCTCCAGAAGAACCAGCAGGCAAATCAATTGCAGACGTTCTTAGGGTTTTTCTTCCGCGGAAGTGGATGCAGCAAAAGAGCCGTTAGGATGCTTTCATCCGCTTGTTTAAGTGTCTCTTATGACTCAACATCTGACACACTTCAGCGCTTGACCAAGGTAGCCTTGGAAAACGTATGTAAGCAAGTCCTCGAGAAGCCATGGATGTTGGTTTACGACAATATCAACTTCGCAAACAGGAAGGAGAACCAGCGTAAGGACAACCGTGATACTTTTGAGAGCGGCACTACGGCAACAATAATTATGGATGAGCACCTTGGCGACATTCCCTCAAGGATATATAATCAAACTCGTCCTCAAATATGGGAATTCCTTCCTGCTAACCATCACAAAAAAGGTATGCATCGATTTCATATCTCTGATGACTTGCAGCGTTATTCGGATGAGTACGCTCAGCATGCGGTTCAAATGCGCAAGATGGACGTTCTCAAGGCAACAAAGTCGATAGCAATCCCATTGCCAACGATGAAGATTGACCAGTCCTCGACCGCGGGCAATATCGAGGTCATAGGGACGGTCTTTATGAGGATGCTTAAGCTGCAAAAGCCGTGGTTTGAAGGCAGGTCGGTCATTATTGGAGGTGACCTGCTAACCGTTGCACGTGTAGTCTCCGCCCAACAGTGGCGTATAACGGATGTCACCAGGTTCGATCGTTTAGAATGGGCAATCCCAGTGATGCAACTCTTTCATCTTCAGATGAATCTTGCGGCCACGATTTTCAAGACGCATTATGGTTCTAGCTCCACAGGAGGTTCCAAGCGAATGGTACAAAGAATTATGGGAATGAGCTTCTGAAACTGGCCTACGGGATTCGATGTCTTTGGTCGCCTGAGCTTAAGAAGGCTATTATGCGTTCGTGGCTGATTAATACCTCTGGTAGTGATGATGGGTGGATCCCAGCTGACATGTTTCAGGAACATTCTAACCGTCTGATTAAATCAGCCCATGCAGCTAAAGGCAGTAATATGAGCTGGGAGTATCTTGCGCATTCAATCTCAATGAACATTCACCTGGTTTCCAAGGTTGACTCGAAGATTGATTCCGAGTTCAATTTGTCTTTCAACAGCCAGGCTCATTTTGAAGTATCCAAGGAAGGCGATATTCAAACCGTCATATCTGAACTTCGGCATTTTGGTATTCTTGAACATGAACCGCCTCATGATATGATTCCAAATACAAAGCCTGTCAGGGATCTCTATACAGAAGGACTCCAAAAGTTGGTCCAAGGGGGTATTAGCAGACTTTATGACAATAACCACGAGGCAGATGAGCATGATGACAATCTAGAGAACATATAAGTTCGATGTGCCAGACGAAGTGCAAGCGAAATTACCATTATGATTTTGTACGACCAATTTTTTTTAGCTATTTTTTAAATATATTTTGCCAATGTAACTGTACAGTCGAACTTGCAATATCTGGACATCCCACTGTCAAACTTGTCCGGATATTTGGCGGATAATAATTAGGTTTTACTGAGTTGGGTGGTATTCTAAACTTTATAAAATATATATACAGTCCTCTGTTAGGCACAACCCTCCACACAGACATGATTTTTTTTTTTTTTTTTTTTTTTTTTTAAAAAATACGAGCTTATCTTCGCCTCTATCCCTCTCTTCTCTCTCTCTCCTCCTCCTCCTCTCTTTCTCTTTTCTCTATTCCCTTCATCTTAGGTTCCCCATCATTATTTTCTTTATCATCATTCATTAGCCAACGGCTTCCGGGGGCCATATATTCAACTTCTTCACTCTCCAATCACACCTCATCCGAGATCTATTCACGATTTAGTTCCTCTATCAGAGTACATGGACTTTATTGATTCACAATTCTACTTTCATTTGAGTTGTCCGTCTAGCTTGCCTTCTTCCTGCATCTCCGGAGCTCATCTTGCAGATCAACCGCCAAAACATATTGCTTGATATTTTTTAATTCGATTGTCGGCGTAGGATCCACACGATTTGCTCCAATTCTGTAAGTTTTTTTCTTGAACTCTTCGGCCATGTCTTGCGGGACAACAAAAATAAATACAACCTCGTCAGAGGAGCTAATCCACTTTTTATCTTGCAGAGTTTTCAGAAGTTCCTTGAAGTTTTTACTTTTGATGCCATGATTCTTGTTCGTTGTAATCTGGAGTAGATATTTCGGAGCTATTAACATATCCACACAAGCAAAGGTCTTACTCTTTGGCAGCCACAATGATCCTTCCATATCGTCCTTCACATATTTATCCAAAGTATGAAAGAATTTGGTTTTCGGACTTTCTTCGACTTCAATAGTTATCTCAGTGCCACCATCAATGCTCTTGGCCTTAAAGCTACGACCGCCCAGCCGCAGCATGCGCTGCACATAGTTTTGGAACATTACTCCTTTGCCTAGTGGATTACTATCGACGAGCTTTCCCAACACATTGGCCCAGGTACTCTCGTTTAATAAACCACACACCTTTTGCATAATATGATTAGAAGCCCATCGTAATTCGAATCCTTCATGATCTTCTGTTGGATAACGGTGAAAAATCTGGCTGCTATATTCCATTGAATCCCGGCCTTGCATATAATGGTTTATTATCCTTGATGGGTCCTGGAGATCGTCAAGAGCTAGCTGAAGGCGTTCTAATGCTTCCGACTCGGCTTTGGCTATTGTCCCATTATTCCCGAATACCTTTCTCGGTTTCTCGAGGACATATCTTGGCACGCCACCGATCTTGTCATAGAGCTCTTCTAAAAGGTTCTCACGGGATTTGTCAGAGTCAAAGGCCTCTTTAAAGACTCGAACCTTGTTTTTGCATTCTATTAACTCATCTAGTTCCCACGGAGCCATGTAGTACTTCCATATGACCTTCTTCATGATTTCTTGGTACCCCTTCGTGCTAGAAAGTAAAGTTTTTGGTGATACCGAGAAGATAGTCCTGGATTTCAAGAGCAGTGGTGTTGGTGAGCTGTCGACTAGGAACCAAGTGCTGGGTAGTTGCAGGAAGGATTTGAAATCCTTTATCTCCCCACTTCGAATAGTAGATCTTCCACCGAAAGCATAACACGATGAACCTTCCTTTTGCTGGATGATGATAATAGGCGGGTCTTCCTCGTTGCTAGTGGCAAGCATTCGGATGGCGAAGTATACGAGAAAGGATGATTTTCCTATACCGGCTGTCCCTGTGAGAACCATTTGGGGGTCTTCAGCCTTTATATCCCCACCTACACCATACTTCTTGATGATCTCATCGTAGAATTCTTTGTAAGTTTGTCGTACATACAGATCTTCCGTGTCGATCACAGGAAGCTTTGTCCCCAAAGGGCTGGATATCACGTCTAATTCTTGAAATGATGCGTTTTGGAGGGAAGTGGCCGTTTGGGATATTGAATAGTACAAGTCAGTCCTTCCCACCCTGACGCCATTATTACCAAGTACTGAAACCAGTTCTTTACTTGTAAGGACGGAGGGATCAGGATCGCCGTTTATTAAAGCCTTTTGGGCAAGTCCTGCTGCACTAATCGCCTCCATTAGGCTCATGTTTTCTAGCTTGACCTTTTTAGAGGAGCTCCTATCACTCTCGTCATTCTCTAGCTGATCTCGATCTCTTTTCGAAACTTTGTTAAAATTTAAACAAATAGAATAGTTTTAGAAGGCAGTTTGACGCCTTAAATCGAAACTATCAGTCCAATAAGAACTAAAGACATACCTCGCTTCGGTACTTCAACAATAATGTAAATGAGATTATCTGCTGCCTCGTCAGGAAAGTAAGTGTGGAGTTTCTCAAGTACGTTGTCAAGGGCCTTGAGTGACTCTTTAGGAAACTTGCATAGTTCCTCTACTGTTGAACCATTAGGGATGAGCTTGAGAATAAGATCCTTCGCATCGGTACCATTAAAAGTGTTTTCATTCTCTGCTTTAATGGCATCCTTTAAGTCGTCAATAGTTTGGTCGGAACGAATGATCACTGAGAATTCCGGTTCTCCTTCCACAAGGCAGAAAAGTTTCAGTTTAATTGGCTTGGAAGACTTGATGTTGTTTGTGGTTGATTTAGAGATTCGCGACATTGAAGATTTGTGTGCCAGACGTGAAGAATTTCTGATTGATTTATTCTCTCGTGCCAGATGTGTAGAATTCTTTGATTTATTTTCTTGTGCCGGACGTGTAGAGGTAGATTTATTTTCTTTTGGCATGATTGTACAGTGTTACAAGATTGCAAGGTTACAAAGGGAGTATGAGTGAGTGCTGAGAGGCAAAATTATGTTGATCTCGTACTTTATTTGTTTCTGTGAAGAAAATGAACCACGTGTTGTGCTCCTGAAACAATTCAAATCAATCAGGCGCGTAATTTTTGTGATGTATAAGAGATCCATGTTTCTCGTTTTCTTTTTTTCTTTGATGTTGATGCTCCCGAGTCCTCTGGCAATTGAGTCGTTGACTGCAGAGAACATAGATAGAGTCGAGATGTGGATAACAATGATGCCTTTGGTGGATTGGGTACCACCAATAGAGAGAAGGAGAAGGAGGAGGAGGAGCAGGAGGAGCAGCCAGTAAAAGAAAAGCTAATGAAGGATGAGGACTAGACAGCCCCTGAGATGATTGCTGTTGTTGGCATTGATTGTTGTAAATATATTGCATAAAGTTGAACGTATATTGGTGATATTGGTGTTGCTGATTGATCTTGACATGATACTGCTGTAATTGTGCTCCTATCTGATGTGGTTCGAGCTGATGCTGTAGGTGCTGTCGTTGCTGTTGCTGTTGCTGTTGCTGCTCTTCCTGCTGCTGCGGTCGTCGCTACAGCCCTTTTAATTGTTGCTGTATGAGTTGAGCGGTGCTATTTGAACTCTTCGAAACTTCCTATATATTATTATCCGGACAAGTTTGACAGTGGGATGTCCGGATATTGCAAGTTCGACTGTACATCAAGTGCAGAAAATTAATTCATTACCCTGTAGGTCCTTGCAATCAAAAGAAAAAAAAAAAAAAAAAAAAAAAAAAAAAAAGAACACGCGTCTATCCAAACAATTTTCTGGATTTCGTTTGTTTTGTGGATGATAAAGCTGTTTCATCAACTATTTGTTAGTTGCCATATTTATTCTTCAAAGCTGTGGAGTAATCAATGATCTTAAACTGTGGCCTTGGTGTGGAAGTTCGGATATGGGGGACGGTGGCAGTATGGGCGCATCCGATGGGCAGTCTAGTCGCCACGACCGTAAGCTTGGAGAAGTTGGTATTTCGGAAACATCCATCGACAGGATCTCTTGAACTGCAGCGGATTCTTTTCTGGGCAAGTCTAGTTCTAAAAATTCGCCTGGAAAGAGTGGCAAGGGTTGTGTATTTGGGTTGGAGTTGCTCCGGAAATCCCTGGAGATCGGGGCAGGACGGTGCAGCAATTGATATTTATCCCCATACAGGAAACTTCCGCCTTCCAGCGGCTTATCGGCGCATCTGGTCTGCACAGTATGATTGTCTCCAGTTGATCCCTTTAGGTACACCGCTACATCCCGTAGCTGGCTGCCATCATTGATATCTGCATTCAATCTCTTCAATATTCCTGCCACCTGGCTCAAGTGGAAATCGAAGAACGGTGTCCATATTGTCAATTCGTTGATTGATGCAGTATCTGTGATCTTCCCAAAATTATCCCCCAATTTTTCGAGCACCTTCTCAGGCAATACGCAGCTGGGAGTGGCTTCGCTACATATAGGATATAGATCTCGGTTAAATGCTTCAAGTCGCCACGAAACCAAGATATCCTTTGCAAGCCTCTTCTGTTCGGCAGTCCGAGGCGCACTAACAGATACCTGTTACGTACCGAGGCTTGGGAGTGCACCTCAGGTGCACTTCCATTTTTATTCATAAGGTCAGAATATCATGTGACGGTCATAGAGAGTCCTTGATAAAAGGCTCTCGTTTGACAATAATAAAAACAACTTTTGATCTCCTTGACTTCTAATATCTGAAAAACATCTCAATACCCATTTTGGAGCACGCTTTAGGACATCGTTGTGCGACACATCTTCGTCCAGGCAAGGCCTACACAAATCACAGCAGTCTTCAGTGTATCCAGGCGGGTTTTGGAATACGTTGTTAAGTACAGCTCTTCTGCACAACTTAGTGTTGATGAAGTCGTTGACAGCTTGATCAAACTTCATGCGTTTGGGGGCCGCTCTTCCGACTGCTGCATCCTTGGAAAGCTTGCTGTTAACTTCACCGTCCGCTACTAAGACAATGCCAACCCCTTTCCGCTGTGGATCGCGGGCTGCGCGCCCGAGTCGTTGAACAAGTGATACTACAGAGTCGGGTACGCCGACTTGAACAACTCGATCGATATCACCTATGTCGCATCCCATTCCTGCCGCTTCTGTTGAAAGGAGTAGCAAGATTTCTCCCTGTGCGAACCGCTCCAAATGGTGAATTTTGCCCTCTTCAGATAAATTAGCATGAAAAACGTCGATTTTAGACGCGTTGCTGCCGGCCACGCTTTTTAAATGCTCGAAAACCCCCATCATCTCGTTCTTTGCGTCAAAGTAGGCAATAGTCTTTTTTTTGAAATTCAAGAGGGAGTTGAAATGTGAGTAGCGCTCGCCCTTTTTCCTGCAGTATATCTTCACCTCATATCTGATGTTTGGTCGATCATTCCCAAGATTGATGATTAGAGGATCCTCCATTCGTATTGCCCGAGTAACGTCTCCTAGTAGATATTTGGGGAGCGTAGCCGAAACAGCAATAAAAGGTATATTTCGGATCGTAGGTCGAAAGGAGAAAATCATTGAATATGCCTCCCTGAATTTATCGCCCCATGTACTCACAACATGGGCATCATCTACAATCACGGCCAATAATTGCTGTTGCCATCTCTTATTTCTCCAGATTCCTTTTAAGTGGTCGCTTTCAAACAAGAGCTCAGGGGTTACGAAAACAGCCCTGTAGATACCCTCGGAAAGATCCTTAACTAGTTGCTCGTTGGAGGTAATTTGATCCCCAGCAGATAAAGCTACATTCCTGATCTCAAGTTTGTTTAGCTTTGCAGATTGTTCCCACATAGTCGCCTTCAGAGGGCTTATTATAAGGATAGTCTGCTCTAGCCAAAGAACCGGAGGAAGGAAATAGACAAGCGTTTTGCCCCATCCGCATGGCGCGATTAGGACACAATCTGTTCCTTGGTCAATACATTGGATGACCTTTATTTGATCCTCCTTGGGTGTCAATCCAAACTTCCGCTCACACTCAATTTTGACAATCTCTGGAGTGATCATTATAGTTACTATTTTTCTTTTTTTTTACACGAGGATATGAGAAGCGCAGCGAACAATGGTGGCGCAGCCATAGATCAGATCAAAAGAACGGACAAGAACAATTGTAGTTCATCTTTTATTATTCTTTCTTTCTTAAATATTTACCTTGAAGTTAGATATTTTTGGTGAGGTTCAGAAGCTTTGAGTGTTGCTGAAGTGTGAAGGCTTTTTTTTTGAACTTTTGTTTGATTTATTTTTTATTTGTTGTTGTGCCTGACTAGATCACGTTTATCTCTCTAAGTGCACGCAGTGGACTCAATTAAATGCAACCATTTCCTTTCTCGGACCCACGCCAAAACACTCAAAAATTCTTCGCCCCTCTAGTTATGTGTGACCTAAAAAGGAAACTGATATGTTTCCGGTCACATTTCAAACTAGAGAGGGCTGGGTCGAGCCTAGGGTTGCGATACTGATAATAAAGAAGCTTTTTATTTTTTATTTTTTATTTTTTTTTTGACCATTACATGTACATAAATTGTGGGGCTCTCCCAGATGTTCCACCTCTTTCTTTTATTCACGCACTGCTGGAACACATCCCTCCGTGTAAAACTAAGATAATGAGCTCCAACAATGCTTCTTCTTTATCATCTTCGCCCCAAAGCACTGAACAATCTTTCACCGATCTCATCACTGCTCTTCGAAAAGAAATTGACGATTTGCGTCGTCAAAATGATGAACATCGTGAAACAGGGCACAATCTACACGTTGTCAGCAAACAGACAGCAGTGACCTTTTACCCCTATGAAAAGCTCATTGAATACGTCCCTTCAGCAGAAGGTCGACACTTCTTTAATTCACGGATCCCTGAGGACGACAAAATTTATGATATGGCAGACTTCCACCTCAATGCCAACATGTCTTACACAGCTCCGCTCACCAACGTTCCCAGCCAGTCTGGTATCTCAAAATTTAACTTGGCTATCGACAAAGAACTGGCCCAGATCCAGAGCATGCTGGCTCACTGCACAAGGCCAATCGACACGTACGCCTCAGAAATCGTCAACAGAGGTAACCCTGACGAAGAGTGGTCGGCTTCATCGCTGGCAATTCTTCATGTCATTCGAGTCATGTTGGAAAGAATTGCAACTCACATTACTAGGACCCGCGAGCAAGTCGTACTTCGTTCTCTGGGGCACACAATCAAACCAATAGGCTCCACACCTCCAATTCTCGAGGCTGACAAGATTGCTGAATCCAGAAAATTCACTGAGGTCGTTCGTGAATCGTCAAAACGATTATACAGGTCAGACAGGTCATATTACAAAGGCAAACATACTTACCAACCACATAGACGCAACGATCGATATAATAATTAAAGGAGCTCACGCGATCGCTGGATTGACTATCGCAATGAGACGTCTAATCAGTCGCATCGACGCTCCCCTTCGAGATCGAGGCGGTCACCATCGCCCAGTCCAAATAGGAATGGCAACAACAGGAGCGGCTCTCGGTACAGCAAGGGAAAAGGACGGGGAGGGAAGTCGAACAACTTAGTGGGCGGACGACTTCACCTCTATCAGTGTGCTTGGCAGCTTCTGTCCGACTCCGAGTGGGTCAACTCCGTGATAACAGAAGGTTACAAAATCCCATTCCATACAGAGCCGCCAAGCCGCTCACCTCATCGGACCATGAACTAGTTTTCCAATCACGAGAAGGCGGTCATTGAACAAGAAGTGATAGCGCTGTTACACAAGAGAGCCATCGAGGAGGCGACAGGTCCAGGATTTTACAGTCGCATTTTCGTTATTCCAAAAAAGATAGGCGACATCAGACCAGTATTGAATCTCCGTCCATTGAGCCAATACATCCAAAAAGGGTCTTTCAAAATGGAAACACTCCATCAAATATGCAATTTAATAAAGAGAAACAAGTATATGACCTCCATAGATCTGAGCGATACGTTTTTTACATGTTCTGGTTCACCCATCATGCAGGAAGTACATGTACCTTCGGTTTCAATGGAAAGGCAAAGCGCTTCAGTTTTGAACCCTTCCATTCGGCCTATCACTGTCACCCCTTGTCTGTACCAAGATGCTAAAGCCCGTACTTGGTTGGGCCCGTCGAAAAGGTATTATCGTCTCCGCTTACTTGAACGACATACTAATTATTAGCCTTTGTCCTGTCAGCACTTATAGTGTGTACTGCCTACGCACTTATTCTTACGGTCGTGAGATAGCGAACCCTAAAGATGATGCGACGAAGATAATCCCATTGGTACGTAACCTCACCGACCTTTGCTTGCCTATTGGCTCGGAACGCATCAGCAAGCGTATCGAATCCATCAATAGGCTCAGGCCAGTACAAGACAAGAACTACAATTCGCGAGATCCACTATAAGCTATTTCAGTATTTTGTGAGGATAGAAGGTTTTCTACAGAGGGAGATATTCTAGAATTCTTCAAGAGAGACATTGGCTTGGTGAATCGTTTACCACCATTTGCAGGGACATTTTAGATGTCCTGGGATAGAGTATGGTTTGCCCCGGTTTGATATGTCTTCAACAGGGCGGTGACGTCAATAAGTCAGACACAATTCTATTCCCAATAGAGGTAAAGCAGCCTCGGGAGCTTCATAATGTGGAAAGATTGCACGATGCTATTACTCAGGAAATACTGCCAGGAAGTATATAACTGGACCACTGGATATAGTCAGACGGTTATTTGGCCATATAGTTGAGCTTATTAAGGACCACCCTTGCTTCCAGCCCACCGGTAATAAGGGTCAAGCAAGCGTCAAAATTCAAATGATGGTTGCTCTCCAACGACTTATGCACAATGGATCTCTGGCTTCCTACGAGTCGATTGGCCCTTCTATGGGTGTATCTGTTGGTATCGTACACAAGTATTACCAGCGGGTTGTTACTGCACTTTGCGCCAAAGCCAACGATATCATCAAATGGCCCGATGCCAACAGAAAAGCGGAAATTAAGTTGGCGTTCGCAAAGAAAGGATTTCCAGATGTCGTGGGTTTCGTTGATGGGACTGATCTTCCTTACCTGTGCGCCCCATCTTGGAAGCGAGACATTTGGGCTACAAGGAAAGGACGCTTCGCAATGGGGACGACAGCGATTTGCGATCATGATGGTATCTTTACAGCATTTTATACAGGCTATTATGGGCCTTGGCGCGATTCTAGTGCATTCAAGAGAACGAAGCAATTTACAAAAAAACAAGAATATTTTTTTGGGGAGGAACATCTATTGGGAGACGCGGCATACAAGTCGTCGCCCACCCTAATGACAGGCTACTCCAGAATGCAAGGTCGTACCACCAATGCAAAGGAATTCAATAAGCATCTCAGCCACGTTCGAGTAAAGATTGAACACGCATTTGGGATGCTCAAGGGTCGTTTTCCATCTCTGACTTCGTTACGACTTAGAATTGTAAGACAAGAAGACATTGAGGTATCTACAGCCCATGTACTAGCCTGTGTCGTCCTTCACAATGTCCTCACGAGACTTGATAAAGATGATCAGGAACTCATGGACCCTGATTCAAAAGCAACATTAGAGCAAGGACAGGAACAACAAAAATGGGTACGTGAGGTGCAAGATGGAGTGACTGAGGGATTCCAAGCACAGGAATGTCTTGAAGAAGACATTGACTTTAGTGATTGGAAAGCAGTATAACGCTACGATGCAGCAATGAAGGTACTTGGCGATATCAAGCGAGCAAAACTAAAAGCGATAACGTTTAATGAGACATCACTATAGAAATAAGAATCTCCTATGAAGAGTATGAAGAGTGTTTCGAACAACTTGACTATTATTATGAGCTGTACCAAACCTAGTTGGCGAAGCACTGTTGGACCTGGACCTGGGATTGTAAACATTCACATTAGTAATACTGCGGGCGTCACTTTCTGGGAATTGCAATTTTCTTTTTTCTAATGCCAATTTAAGCTCTCTCTCTCTTGTAATTCCAGTTCACGGCCCCGTAGTTCCAGCTCGCGCTCTCTCTTATAAATCGAATGCCTTTCTTCCTCAATTTTTAGCCTACTTTTTTTCTCTTTCCTCCTCCATTTTTATCCTGATTCTTTCTATTTCCATTTTTTTGATTATCATTTCCACTTTTGTTTTTTCGGTCTCGCGCATAAAATTCACCACTTGAATTATGTCATTTTGCTGTGATCCTTTTGTCTTTGGTGGGGCTGACAACGTTTCCTGGTTTGATTTCATTATTGGCTTTGTTGACTTTGTTGACTTTATTGTAACAATAGTCGAGGCTGCTGATGTTGCGCGTCTTCCGTAGTCACCAGGGCCAACATCATCGTCACCACCGTTGTTACCATCATCGTTGTTTTCGTCATTGTCTTCGCTCGTGCTACTTTCAGTATCTGACCATTCCACATCTTCAACGTTATTCTGGACGACATCAACCTTGACACTGGCCCGACGCGTCATGGGGGGGAGGGACAAATGATTCGTTATCATGAACAACGATATCATCATCGCCTGATATTGAACCAGCCTCGAACAGGATGAAGAAATAGTGACATCTATAATTCGTCTGTTCGTCTATGGTTAGGCCATCAGGTTTATCACTATTTTCAGTTGAATTGTAAAAAGTGCATTCCTTGCAAAAGATCCTATACATGGCTTCCACTTTGTTTTTTACTTGGCTTTCGCCAATCTCCAGTTTGCTTTCTTCTGTAGTGAATTTCTTGTTGAGCCCTCACATCTCGTTTCGATCGGCGATCTTTTTTTGCCTTTCCTCTTGCTGTTAAAATTGGCTAATTTTCGGGAAGCGCCATCTGCCTAGCAATATATGTTTCGTGCTCTTTTTTGAAAGAGAATGATGGCCCTCTACCTGAAATGCCTTACTGTGTCTTTAACTCTGATGACTGTAACGATGACGAAGATGGTCGTTTGCGAGACGCCAAAGAGTCGTGTGTCACTGTCGCCGCTTTACGTTTAAGATTTGTTCGTGAAGGTTGTCCAGACAGCTCAACGTGGTAGGCGTTCGAGCCCGATGAAATGGAGGACATCGCACCAAGAGGAGGCGGAGACAAAGAATGAGTAGGGGGAGTAGGGGAGCGGAAGGAGGAAGCAGGAGAAAGTGGAGCGGGTAAACTCGGTCTGAAAGTTTGCCACAGGATAGCCCGGGTTGGATAGATAAAGTAGAGCGGAGGTTGGGATGAAAGAGAGAGGTGAACCCCCCAACGTTCTACAACAATGGAGCGAAATGGATTTGGTTAAACTTTCTCGATTACCTTTAATTGATCGAACAAAGACAACAAGCTTCACATTACCTGGACTACAGGGCGCTGTCGACCGTGCTGCGAAAGATGCAACTGTTGATGGTGTTGAAATTGATGAATTTGCTGATGACGTTGAATTTCCTGCTGCTGGTGCCAGTGTTGATGTACACGCGTTGGTTGAGCAGATTTGTTGTTGGCATACAATGGGCGAGTCCTAATCAGAGGCGCTTCATTTTCATTTTCATTTTGATTGATGGTTTGTTGTTCTTGAGCAGTAGAAGAGTGATCAAGCTCGCTTCTGTCGCTTTGTTGGGATGTTTTTTTTTTTTTTTTTTTTTTTTTTTTTTTTCTTTCACAGCTTGAAAAGCCTCAATATCGTGCTTTCATCGCACGAAGTCCATTTTGCAGAAATGAAAAGACACAATTACCCCCTATAAAATCACTTTTTGAGCAGAGAAGAAGAAAAGCTATTCATTTGTGGGGTTTCAAAATTAAGCATTTGGCCCAAATAAATTGGCGCGTCTCTTTCTAAAAAACACAGTCAACAAAAAGGCCAGTCAGTGAATATGAAATGCGCCTCCAGAATTGGGCGTATTTTCGAAAAAACAAAAACTGAGGCTCTTGACCTTCTCACAAGTAATCACACATGTACATCATGAAGCGATCTGAAATCTCTCAGTCATCTACTTTGTCACAGAATGAACAGCCTAAGGAAGTTTCTGCAGCAGCCGATTCTTCTTCCAAAGTACCGACTGCGATTACAAAGACGCCCAAGGGGCGCTTCACAAAGCAGGATATCGAGAGCATTCTGACATGGTTAGAGTATCCTCCAAATTTTAAGTCTGTGTTTGGTTACGGAGGTCAAACAATTATTGGCAAGCCTCATCAGTCTTCTTACCGAGGCTGGGCAACTTTGGCGCAAGTTGTGTCGAAGCAAAACAAAGGTAGAGACTCACTTAATACCAAATCTGTGCAAGAGCGTTTCCGTCGACATCTTAAGCTTTTTACAGAAACCAAAAAGTTGGAAAACCAGACAGGGTTTGGTGTGACTGACGAGGATCGCAAAAAAGGGATCTACACAACTAAGCACAAGCTCGAAAAAATGTGCATCTGTTATGCGAGAACGGATGCTCTCTTTGATCCAAGGGCAAATGTCGCTCCTCTGTTCACATTTGGTTCCGGATGTGAAAATGGTTCGGAAAATAGCCAGGAAGACATTGAAAAGGTTCCATGTCGTCGATTGATCGGTGAGGAAGAGGAGGTTATGGATCTCAACAAACCGATTGGAAATCAAGAAGCGATTGAGAATGACCAGTTTCTTGGAGATAGCACCCTAGCTGATAATGCCTTTGATAATAGCTTTTATGATGACTTTAGTGCTGGCACTGAATCTGACATGGGAGCAAAAGGAGAGGGAACTGATCTCAATGATGAGAGCAGCAAGGACATTAGTGATCTTTCCATCCCTTCCATCTCTTCCATCTCATCGTCCGTGCTGCATAGTAACCGGAAGCGAAAATTGACCGTTGCTGGATCGTTGCAATCTTCAGTCGCCAGGAAGCGGTCCCGGGTGATAGAAGAACGCAGAAAGCCGCCGACACTAAATCTGGGTAGTTTTCCGGAGACGCCAAGAAAATCATTCTATTCATCGTTTGAACTTATCAGTGGTAAGGCCTAACCAATCAATTGAGCATTTTTTTTTTTTTTTTTTTTTTTTATTTTTAATCAACATCCACAATTGGTATAAAAGTGCTCTAATATTTTTCATCTAAAGCCAAAGAAAATATAGAAATGATGAGGCTAGAGCTGGACAAAAAGCGAATGATACTCGAAAAACAAAAGATTGAAGAGCAAATGAAGAGGGAAGACCGGAAACTTGAACTTGAAAAGCAGAAAATGGAGAAGGAGGATGCGCGAGAGAAGCAGAAGATTGAGATTGAGAAGCAAAAGATGGAGCAAAACTTCAAAGTACAAACTATGCTGCTGATGAAATCAGCGATCGAACAAGGCATGACCATCGAACAGATTCAGTCATTAATAAAATTGCTTCCTTAATATATATATATATTGTCATATTTATTATTTTCGTCTTTAATTTCGCAAAGATAACAATCCCTTTGCATACTTTATTTCCAAACTCATTTTCTTCAAATCCTCCTCTCTAAAATCATTAACGCTCTTCTCAATTCCTTGCTGGGGGCACTGGATTGCCTTCTTCAAAAATGTCCTCCAAGTACATTTCCCTCCCATGCATCTCCGAGACTTGCGAGCATGTTATGAAGTTACACAGCACCTTACCCATCGAACTAGAATCTGCATATCTGCCTCGGATCGGATTTGTTGTCTCATCTCCCGTAAGGAGCCCCATCGAGACTTCAAGATTCCGATGCAATGCTCGATCCTGACGCGAGCTTTTGCAACCCAATAACTGAATTCCCTATTTTCAATTTTGTTTGTTACAGGAACCTTGTATGGTATGGAGGGGGGGGGGGACACAAGTCCTTGATAAGTCATATGCTGAGTCCGAAAGAAGGTGTTCTCCAGGCGAGAAGAATCGAGATGGTTGTTGGTAACGAGGCAGCTCTTTGAAAACAGCGGAATCACCCCAGGAACCAGGGGAAACCAACATGTATTCCGATGATATGCTTATCTACATCGCAGATAACCTGCATTGGAACGGAATATCTAATAATGAAATGATTAATAGCCTCTGTGCTGAAATTGATAACGGTCATAACAAGGTATTCAAGTGTATCCAAACCTCTTCTTGCGGTCAAAGTAAACTTCTCCATTTATGGCAGGCTTTTGTGCAAGAGCAAGGGTAGTCCCATCGATGCACCCAATGCAGCCGGGAAGGCCTTCCTCCTTCATGACTTGGACTAGCTCTCTCCTCCTTTTGGCGTCTGGTCAGACAATCCAGTCATTCTTCATGTCCCACAAGGCTTGCAAATTACGGTTGGTATAGAGCGTTACCATTCCAGTACCAATTCCAAAGGCAAGTTCGAGCTCCGAGAAAAGTTTTCGGCGATCAGAATTGAACGGCATTTTTATATCGGAAAGTGTGAATTGGAGATGAAGGAATGTTCTCTTTTTTTTTTTTTTTTTTTTTTTTGGAATGCTCTTGATAAAAAGAAAAGGGATCTTTTTTGGCAAATAAATTTTTCCAAATAAACCGATTTTGAAACCCTATTCTTTGTTTAGTAGATCAAATAAATAATTCTTTATTACAATCTTTCTTTTCTCTAAAAAAAAGGGTTTAAAATAAAAAAAAAAAAAAAAAAGAGAGAAAAAACAACCTGCAAAATAAAATAAAATAAAATAAAATAAAATAAAATAAAATAAAATAAAATAAAATAAAATAAAATAAAATAAAATAAAATAAAATAAAATAAAATAAAATAAAATAAAATAAAATAAAATAAAATAAAATAAAATAAAATAAAATAAAATAAAATAAAATAAAATAAAATAAAATAAAATAAAATAAAATAAAATAAAATAAAAAATAAAAAAAAATTCTCTGCTCAAACAAGTCCAAAGCCGTTTGAATTCTCAATCGCTGTCACTAAACGCTCCTTCATCTTCTTTTTGCTCGAATACTCTGGAAGCAACAACCGTGAAAAGCACGTCAAGGCCGTCGGTAACCGATCCGAATCCGGACCGTTCCTCTGGATCACAAACATCAAATCCTTCAGTCCTCTAATCGGCACCCGATCACTCCCTGTCACGAACACCAACAGCTGTTTGTGTTGTTCCGCTGTAAAGTCTTCATGAACAATCTCCCAAAATTCCTTAATCAGAGTGTGATTTGGACTATACCCATCATCATATAGACAGCTTGCTTCAAGATCGTGCATATCCAGATCAGAGTTCCCACAGAGCAAAAGCTCCAATTCTTCTGGTCGTAAAAGCTATTCATTGGAGGAAAAAAAAAAAAAAAGAAAAAAAAAAAAAAAGTTAAGACCTTTTTTCTTTTATGATTCCTTATTCTGAGTGTTTACGCAAATTTTCAATTTTCGAGCCTCCCATACCTTAAGCGCCTCCCCACCACAAATCTTCTCAAATCCTCGTTGGAATGCCTCAAATTCTTGTTGGATATGTTGATGGACATAATGGTTCATGTATGCTTGGACATATTCCTCTCGGTTCTCATTCGTCACTGGAATGTCATGTCCTCCCGGTACAAGAGGAAGAGTCGTGACTTGCCCCATGTGTTCATAAGAGATCTCGAATTCGCGCATGAAAACATCGTACACATCCCCGTCTGTCCATGTAAGCATTTGTCCTAACCCTTGACCCAAAGCCTAAAAGAAGAAGAATAAAGAAATGACCAAGTTAGTGGCATATTCTAGCAAAATCAAATAAATAACAACTACTTGAGATATTAAAAAAAAAAAAAAAAAAAAAAAAAAAAGTGCATACCGGAAAAGATTCCATGAACGAGTCAAGACTAATTTCCCATCCTAGCAGTTTGCGATAGACGACAGTCGGGAATCGAACACCCAGGATTACACCATTATACAGTGCTAATCCAACAAGGATACCCACCAACTCATATTCCACTAGTCTCATCCGGATATCCTTCTCTGTCATCTCCACATGACTTGATCCATCTAAAACACCCTCAAACCACCAACAACGTCCTTCTTCCAGTTCCTTGAACAGCCCAAACTGTGCATCAAAAACCTTTTCAACAATGATCTGAAAGAATTCCTTGGTCACACCTCCTTGATCCATCCCCTCTTCTCCAACATCAACAAAGGCCACTTTGAGAGGCTTCTTCAAATCCGAATGTTTCCTAGTGATCTGCTCAAACGCTTCTTCCACAAGGCGGCTGCGACTGAGCTCAAGAACAAGGTATGGCGATGATCCAGCTCTTATTCCTTTCTGAAATTCTCGGGTAGATGCTGTCATTGTCTCGGGAAGGAGACGCTGTGCGTGGTCCGCAAGCGCATGACGAACACATGCTTCCTCATAGTGGCCCGCCATCTGTGTCAAAGCGTCCAGATTTAGAATATGAGATTTGGATGTTGGTGAAAGAAGGAAAGGGTAATCGAAATATGAAAATGCTTTTTGGTCCGAGCTATAATATTACCAAGCATAATAAAACAGTTGACCGTATCCAACATTTAGTACAGAATAGTATAGTATAGTATAGCATAGTATATAACAATGACGGTTTGGTGTCCATGTGGTTTCATTATGATACCATACCTTTTGCCCCATCCTTCACGCCAGATTTGGTATTCATCCTTGAACTTCAATGCCTCCATGACGCCAGAATAAAAGTATTTATATGAAATGGTGGACGGAGCCTGTGGGATAGCTGTCTGTCTACCTTCCATAGCCTTCTTGATAGCTAAGCGTCTTTGCTTTTCCTGTTCACGACGTGCACCAATATTATTTGCCTCATAGAGGATGCTTAAGCCCTTTACTGCGCAGATTGCTGGATGGTTGGCACCTGTAGGTCGAGGCGTAAAATGGGCTGAGAGATACATTTTGAATAGTGTCACCAATTGTGCCATCCCTTCTTCGTCCATGTATGAAAGCCATTGTTTCAGAGTGCCGGTATCTGAGAACGCTGTGAATATCAACAAAATACGACGAAGAAGAGTTTCTTGATAGGGTTGCTCAAACAGGAAGGGATTCTTTTGAACAAAACAAAACAAAAAAAAAAAAAAAAAAAAAAAAAAAAAAAATTAACACATATAAAACTGTTGGATGGAAACCAAAGTTACAAAAAATCAATTACTAACCATGAGAAGAATGATGATAGCTCTCATCTCCTGCTCCGTCCAAGTTTTGTACCCATTTGCAGCCTCCTGTTCCAGCTCTAATCGAGCCAACAGAATCTCCATGGAATTAGTCACCTGGATCGCGAAAATGGTTCGAGGTTTGAGTTCAATCAACATCTCATAACACTCTCGCAAAGCCTCCAAATTAATGCCTCCGACGATGATCCTTGTATGAGATGATTCCTCTTCGAGTTCACAGCTATCTTCATTCACCAGGAAACTGGAGCCTAAAGCAGATGCGGACGAAAATACGGAACGCAAAGAGTCCACCAAGAATGTCGAATCGCCTTCCTCAAGACATGCTGAGGACGAAACTGTGGAACGAGAGGGAGATCCAAATCTGGAATGAGAAATGGGATCGTCGACATCTGAACTTGAAAAAGGTGAAAGTGTACCCTCTTTGCTTGATAGGTTAATCTGATCGACATCCAGTTTCGGGTCACTGTCCCCATCTATACTTTCCAATGATCGAACACTCTCGTCTTCAGAGAGCACAGGTTTGGCCGCCGCAAATGTTTGATATTCTAGTACAAATTCCTGATCATCGTCTCCAAGCTCTAGGAGTGAGAGAGATTTGATGCTGTTGTCCATATTTCTTTCGTATTCCGAATCAAGGTAATTGGATGTCGTGTACAAGAGTCTATCCTCTTCCTCAGGAGTCTGCATCCCTGTAGCCTTCATAGGCTGGAATCCCTTACATATCAAAAGCTCTGGTGATCGAGAACCGAGATCAGGTGAGGAGGAGTTGTATGTCTTAATAGCCTGTCGTAGCAGCTGCAAATTCAAATAGGGAAGTACAACCTTCGATTCTTGAGCCTCACTTATAGAGGATCTCCTGCTAGATGATGAAGACGACGGCAATGGCGGCAGTGGTGATGAAAGACCGCCGTAAGAACTAGCACTATCCAGAGCTGGTGTATGTGTTGACCAATCTCGACAAACAATACTATCTCCATCAGAACTAGTTGAGCTTGAAGAGTCTCGCCAGTGTGTGCTTCGTGAGTAGGTATAGGGGGTTTGGCCTAGAGTCTTCTGCTCCGAGTGATCCGAAAGGGGTTGAGACGATGAAATGTCTATTGTGCGTCCAGGCTGATGGTGTAACTGACTTTGATCGAAAGGCTTTTGATCATTAAGATCTGTATCCACTGAATATTTGCATTCATCATCAGTTGATGATGAAGTGTAAGATCCATCGCTATCAGGATCCCTGCTGGAGCCGAATATTGGTTGAAAGGCTGTGTTTTTGGTACTATGTGGGGTTGATATTTCCCGCCTATGCTTTTGATTCCTCTTCATTGGAGCTCCTTCATCCTGTGCTGCAGAGTGGAAAAATTGAGATAGACCCATAGTACGAGGACTGCGAAGCATCTTTGCTGAATACCCTAGCCCGACGACGTCCTCGCCCAAAAGTGTGGTGCTACCTCCATGGCGATCCTGTCCCTCATCCATTGCCTGCATCCCATCCTTGCGTAGAGATGGAGGAATACGAAAACTTTTCTTTTTTTTAACAACAAATTTTGGTGGTCTGTCAGGATGAGAATGCACGGGGCTAAATGATCGCTGTTGATGCGGCGTTTTAAATCCGTTATCCGAAGATGTTGCTTCTGTCCTTGATGGTGATCCTTCAACTTTATGAAAAGCATTGTTGGTTGATTTGAACCTTCTGGCCCTCTGAGTTGATCGAGAAGAGCGCCCCATTGGTATTCCATGGGTCTCAATCTGATCAGCTCGACGGGGTGATGAAGATGGATAGGCCTCTGAATTTCCAGGGGAAAACATGGTGGAGAATGGTGAAACTGAGAGCAAAGATCGAAACAGTGGTGTTCCTGCACGTTCCAACGGTGGCGGCGGTGAAGTACGTACATTGGTTGGGGACCCATCTCTGCTACGAAGGGGAGACGTTGGCTGTGAGGGCTTCATAGGTGAGAGAATGTGAGAGACGGAGAATGAGGGGACCGATTTTGAGTACTCGTTAGGTTCATAAAGCCGTCGGTCCTTAAGACTTCCAAAATCCTCTACTGAAGCTGCATGAGCAGGTGTTGTATTGTTGATTTTCGAAGCCATGATTTTACTTGAAAGGCTTCGACGCTTTTGTGATGATGACCGAGAATGAGTTGTAGCAGCCATGGTAGGCAGGGGTGAGTCTGGCAAGAGAATGACGGGCTCTGATGGACAATTAGTACAAAAAAAGAGTCGGGGTCTGGCAGCAAGTTGCACAGCAAGGACCGCTGCTGCATCTTTTGTCATTTTGGGTGAGGATTTGCTGGATCGACAAAGCCGGTTGGTGCAAGTAGATTGTTGACAACCCACTGTAAGCTGGTAATAGTAACGTCGGACATTACGTTCGAATGTGTGTTTGGCACGTGCCTGGCCGTCTAGTTCTGAGCCTGTTCGACTTGGTGCTGGTGAGCTTGAGAGGCTCTTTGAGAGGGTTGGGTTAGCAAGGGCCAACTGAACTGAGGGCGTATGTACCTGCAGCTTATTTTGTGAAGATTGCGTTCGGTGTCGTCGCCTTGGGTATTCTGTATTTGATTCATAAAAATTCGAGTCATTGTTGACTGGGGTTGATGGCAGTTGGGTATATTGAACAGACTGTGGAGACGTTCTATCCGTGAACTGTTGTCTTTCAAGATGAACAGATCCGCTAGGTTCGGTATAATGATTCTCAACCATATCATTCGCTCTTCCTGAGAAGGTTCTGGGAGGTGTCCTTTGGTTGTCCATGACGGATGTAAAAGCCTGTGTATCAAAAACCATTGTGAGTGAGTGGTGTGATGACGACGCCGATGATACGTGAGGCGATGAATAACTTAGGAGTGAAGAGGACGAGGACGAGGAGGTACTGGCAGAAGAAGAGCCTCGTCTGTTTCTTGAGTGGGAACTAGAAATGCCTGATGAATTGGATGAAGGAGAGGTAGACCCTGTGTTGGACATGTTGATGCTAATGCCTCCGTTGTTGTTTGGATTGCCATTAGTGTTACTGGCAGGAGGAGGATTCCAATCCTGAGTAGCAGTAGATGGGCCCATCATGTCTCGCTCTCTTTCGAGCCCTAATTTTGGAGTGCTGAGAAGATGCGGTTGTTGTTGTGAGGGCATAATCTTGTAGTTGATCTAGGTGATGCGAGGAGTAGCTCGAATGGATGTGATCTATTTCTGAATGAATAGGGATGTGTTTGTTTTGTCAGCTGTTTCGATTGCTTGTGTTAATGGTACGGAATGAGAGTGAGGTATGAGAATGGATATTTATCATGTAATGATTTGTTTGGGTAAGGAGTAAGAAATATGAGAGATGTCAAGGAATGTATATTACATTTTTATCGGGGGGTAAGGTGAGTGTGCGTAGCTGCGGAAGAGAGCGAGAGCGAATGGGGAGTAAAAGATAAAAGAGTAAAAGAGTAAGAGAAGAGAGAAGCAGACAGAAGTAAATAGAATGTATTAATGGAAAAAGTGATGAGAGCATCAACATCAAGAAATGCCTGAACAACCAATTACATTTTTAATGTATTGATGTATTTACCAAGCAAGCAGTCATACGACACACTTTTTTTCTTTTCTGAATGAAACAATTGTCAAATATGTTCTCTCGTGCTTGAGTGATCAATCATCACCAATAGAAATAATAATATTCATAGCCTCTCATGTCCACATGCACAGCCTCTGTCTCGCTGATCAGTCAAAAGAGCATTTCCTTCACAGCATTCCAAGCCCTTTGGATTCCTGGCACGAATAGGATATGCTCCCTCGGATCTAATGACACCGGATTTGGCGTCATTCAAGTCCATGCTCTGACCACTAATCCTCTTTCCTCCCCCAAGGTCTCTTCAACAGCAACAACAGCAACAGCAAAGACTTCGGATCATGTTATTCCAACGCTGCTTCTTCACTCTGAAACCGAGAAAAGAGTACAGTTTAAGTCTGGTACATTTCGTGCCAGTGCACGCTCCTCCTCCTTACCCAATCTCATCACCGGCGACTTTGAAGGGCACGTTGGACTTTGGGATCTCTCAAGAACAGAGGTGCCCCTAAACACTTTCAAAGCACATGAAGACGTCATCAACTGCATGGATGGAACTGGTTCACAGACAGGTCGACCTGAATATGTCACTGGATGTCGTGACGGATCTGTAAAGCTTTGGGACATGCGTCAAAACCATAAGGAGACAAAAGAAGTCCTACCCATTTCTAACATGTCTCGAACAAAGGGTCAAAAGGAGGCCGATGCCTGGTCAGTAGCCCTTGGAGCCACGGGTATGGACTCGGATGACCTGTTGATTGCGATTGGTTACGACAATGGGGATGTCCGGATGGTGGATATTCGAATGTACCGTCCCATCTTTGAGCGGAATATCGGTCACGGCGTTTGCTCCGTTGAGTTTGACAAGAGACAGGGTAAACCTAGTATACTGACTGCAACGACATTGGATGGTACACTCCACACATTTACTTTAGCAGTTGAGCAAACGACGGAGACAGCCGATGTGAAAGATAATGTGATCCAAGTGCAGTCTGGCGAAGATAGTACGCTCTGGCAAGTTCGTCATATACCTCAAAGGCCTGATATCCTCACTGTAACCGATGGGGGCGGCAAAATCCACATGTAAGTTGAAGCGCTTTTTTTTTTTTTTTTTTTTCCATCACAAGAGTACAAAAGTCATGTTCTTTTTTTTTTTTTTCATCGATACAATATTATTATTATATTAGGTACAAACATGGAGAAAAGGCAACAAAGGCAACATCTCTTGGATCACAAAAAATGTCGACCCAAGGCATCTTATCACTCGAGTTTAACGAGAATTTGGAAGGCATGTTTGTAGGATCTGATCTAGACAATAATCTTCAAGTCGGAATGATCCAACTCTAAGTTCTAGCATTATTTTATTTTTCTCTATATATTTTCTTAAAATAAAAAAAAAAAATAAAAAAAAAAATCTCTTATTTGCGTTTTAACGCTGCTTGCTCTGTTATAAATTCATCGTATGTTGTTGGCAAAGGCTTGGACCACTCAATAGTTTCCCGTCCGGATCTGAAGGCGCAAACTACTCGCCCGCTTGGGTATGCTGAACCACATCCATAAATGAGCTTATGTTTGACACTCCAGAGGTCTCCCATCACTATAAGATGCATCTGTAATTCTAGGCCTTGACCACATGTTCCATGTGAAGAGTCACTATGATCATGGTCATGGTCGTGGTCATGTTGACATTTTTGTTCTGTAGGCTCTAGCAGCTGTTCTTTCTTCGGCACTGGTATGACAGTCCATTTGCCAAAAGCATGGTTCACTACGCAGATCGATGTTGATGATGATTGTTGTTGTTCGGAGGTTGGTGGATT
>NW_019029054.1:0-122364 GCF_002105155.1 Lobosporangium transversale | reverse complement strand
TTAAAAAAAGAGACCTCCAGCCAAAATGTAAGTTTGGTCCCAGCCGTGCTTGTGCACGAGCTTCGTCCTCAGGCGGTGACGAGACTGAGAAATGAGCTCTTTGCGCACTAAAGATTGTCACGTCACAATGACCCAGAAAATGGCACGTGGCTGATTTGAAAAAAATATTTTCTCACGCAAAGCCTAACCTTGAAATAAAGGAACAAATTTATCAGTTGTCGCTCCTTTCTTTCCTTTGCTCCACTTCATTTTCGCCACCTTTTTCATATTTCACCACTTACCTCTTTTATTCATTCCAAGCCTTCATTTATTGCCTTTCTTTTCCTTTCCTTCTTTTTTTTTTTTTGCCTTACACATTTTTCATTATTGTTTTCATACAGCGACCACGATGTGAAAGAGTAAGAATATACCTCTGCCTATTTAACCATCATTCTCCCTGCATTTCAACCACACTCAGTCCCACTCATCTTAATTTTCAATGGCCACCACAAGGAGCTCAACACAAAAAAACATGGCTGCAAATGATTCCACAGAGAGCCAAGCACAAAAAAAAATGACTGCAAATAAGCCTGAGGATGCCTCCACACTCAATAAACGAAAAAGAGTAAACCAGCACCCACAACGAAAAAACGCGCCATCCCACTGCTACTGCTGAACTGCGTTGTCGAGGGAGAAGCAACGTCGTTCCCAGTAGAGATTTTCTGCGATAAATCGGTCGGGATGCTCAAGCAAGCATCTACCAAAAAGGATCCAAGCATTAAGTCCAGAAGACTCACCCTCTACAAGGTCTCCATCCCTGACAAAGGCGAGGCCATCTTTGAGTCAGAAATCGAGTCAAAAGAGGCTCTCACAGTCGCTCAAGGAGCTTGGGGACATATTAATTCTGAACTTCCAAAGGAAACTATCCATGTTTTTGTCAAGCCACCACAGCGAGGTATATCTTGGCTCTTGATGGACTGATTGTTGATATTTTCAGCTGATGAAGCTTGGTTTGTATCTTAAACGGCCATGTGCATAATATCACCATTTGGTTTGTGTCTTGATAACTCAACGTTCTTTCTCATTATTCGCTTTTGATACTTAGCTCAGAAAAGAAAACAAGATGGAGATTCTGGTGAGTGCTTTTGGCCGAGAACTGGTTATTGATCATTTTAGAGTGATGTGCATGCAATAAATCAAAATATTGACTTTGATCACTCTATCTCCTTTATCAGAGTCACCCTCTAAAAAAGCTCGTCCAAGTATAATGGAGATGCTCTTAGGGATGCGATTACAGAAGCAGGGCTTGTAACGAAAGGGATAGTGAATGGTGCCCTGCCATCTCGCCTCTAAACTCGAAAGAGAGGGTCAAGCTGCTTTCGTACATGGGGGAGGGTTATCAGAGATAGTATTTACTACAGCATTATTAGCGTGGCTTGCGAGCTCCGAAATTCTGGTGGTATCAAGGTTCCAAAATATTGACTGCCCCTGAGGGTTGTATCTTCCCTGTTGCCGAAACAAGGCATCTTTATATCAGAGATGAATATAAAGAGCTTTATGACCATATTACATCCGAATTAAGTACCCCTCATGAAGTACTGTTTGAACCGACTCTTTGTCACTGGAACGCCTGGAATGGGAAGTCAGCCTTTTTGGTCTATTTTGCCATCCGCTCCTTCCGAACACGATGAGGAAAATCCACCGGATTATTATTTTCCAAGAGAGCAGCATACCAATTGTTATGTTTATGGAGGAACAACTTGCCAACGTAAAGGGAATATAACGATGTTCGAAGATTTCCTTAACCAACGTGAAACGTGGTATTTAGTTGATAGTGGTGAAAAGCCTCAACCAGGTAAAGCCAGGACGATATTTTCAGCATCACCAAGAACTCTCTATGGGCATTACGATGAACTCACCAAGGAAAATACACCAAATAGCTATTATCACATGTCACTCTGGAGTCTGGATGAGCTTAAGGAATGTAGAGCCAATGTAAAGTTTTTTCATGTAGTGAGTGAAGCATTTTTGGAGGAGCTTTTTTACGACTTGGGGGGCGTGCCAAGACAGGTTCTACAGTGTCCAGCCGATGTACTATCCAAAAATCAAAAACATACTAAGCGTGCCAAAGAAGCTGCGTTATTCCGCGTCAATGATGCCATTAGAACACTCGAGAAACCAGCAGATCTTCTAAGCCTCTTTGCACGAGGAAAAGATGCGAGTGGATTTTAGTGGTCGTTTACTCCATAGAGTCCCACTTCTGACCATTGACTTCTACCTGGTGTGGGGCATCTCGTTGGGTCGAATCACAGATTATGGACAAAATAAAAGATAACACTTGGGTCGATGTGTTGGCGAAACTTGTCACAGGCGGAGAGGATATAGAAAGGCCACTGTTTGAAATCTATGCCATCACTTATTTCGACGTGGTGATATTAGATTTCCCTTTAGGATCTCCAGTCAGGCGAAACAGGATTTCTTGATTTTCCAGCAAATCCAGAAGAGGTGTTTATCCGGACTTCAGAGGAATTATCAAGGCTCACTCAAGCAGCTGGCAAGTTATTTGTAGCAGAATATCTAAATTTCGTGCATTGATTTTGCATTGGGACCAACAAGCTATTTCAGGTCACAGTACAGAGGAGCATGCGATCAAGCAAGACATTCAAGGAGATAATTGATTGTATACTGGACCCTGCTTGAAGGGAGACCAATCAAGTCGAAGGGAGCAATCAAAGTCGAAGGGAAGTGATGATATTTTCCTCTATTTTGTGGTGCCAGGAGGCGTATATGACGATTTTAAAGTTCAAAACTTTCTTACCACCAGAAATACGGTCGTCCAGAAGCCATATAAATGCTTAAACATGTAAGTCAGCGTGTCATAAAAATCGACATCGAAAGCTGCATATTCAGGAGGAGCAGCCGGTACGAATCTGAAGAATTAATCGAATAGCAATCAAGTGGATGAAATTTTGTCTTTATTTAAAAAAGCATTATACCGTTCTTGAGAAATTTTTACAATGGTTCATTCTTTATGAATAACCATCATTATTCACTTACCTTCTAGACGAATAGATAGAGCGGTTTAATCCGTCTCCTTTACTGGGGCATTTAGAACTTTATAAAGCTGTGATATTGTGCGATCTTGTGTGCAAGAAAGGCAGGATTTTGTGATACTATTATCAAAGAGTTTTGTAAAAACGGATAGAGATGAAGAATCTGTGGAGAACCAGTGAGAGTCTGATGATGAGACCCAAAATCATATTATTATCACCAGGAAGCTGGCATAGGAAATTATCCTTTTCCGTATGCTTTGTCATCTGGATGCTTGCCACTTACGGAAGACCTATTAATATCATCATCCAGGCGCAAAACGTTTACCGGGAGCTAGGATGATAGCTCCACTCTAAAAGCATAATGTCCCATGGTGCGCGTGCACGGGATGGCAACCTGTGGCCAATGAGATCATATTAGTTGTATGTTCGGCCAATTCAGTGTCAGTATGTGAAGGCGGGCGTCTTGAACTCTAGGCGTCCAGGGACATGGAATAAAAAAACATCAAGAATTTGACCAAGGCTGCCACGCGCTTTGACCGGTAAAATGTGATACAATATTGGATTGTTGTCAGTATATTAATAGTTCCGGTATATTAATGCTACATGCTGCTGCTGAGGGCATCAATCTCGCCAGAATCATCCCCTCTCACATCAATCATGCTAGACGGATGAAAGATTAGGAGGAAAGGTCTTGATGTCTGGGATATCCACGCTTGTTTATAATCTCACCAAATGTTCTGTGTCTTGGTTCATAGGCGGTTAATCGCAGTTTTGGTTTTCGTATCCCCTTGAAGAAGTAAGCAAAATGCCTTTATGTTTTATATTTGATACTCATCAATTACCCTTTTTTACTTGTCCGAAGGTAGAATGACGCCTAGCCAATGGATGCTATTGCAAGTGTGTCACAGGTCCTTGGAGAGGTCCATTGAGGAAACCGGTTCCATCCAGGACAGATTTATTCCTAGCGCTCTTCACAAAAGTAGCAGATTACTTGGTGGAGTTGGCTTTAATTGCCTTGACAGCTCCTGTAAGATTGGTTCGACATCTAATCAGGGTCCTTTCGGAGCGACATCAAAGTAACTCTATGTTTTTGGTTGTTTTTAACGAGGCGCGGATATGGGAGGGGAGGCTAAATACAGTTTATTAATAACGACGACACTATGCGACCAATATTATCAGCATTCTTTCATGGATTGGAGGCTTATCAGAGATTTACCACGAATTTGCATAGTTCCTTGCGGGATAGGCTTTTGTATTTATGATCCTGCTTGGGTTAAGAGAACTGGCAAAGCTCAAGGAATATCGGGAAGTTCTCGATGACTCGAGGTTCAAGAGTGCAGTATCGTTTCCTAGATGGGATAATCAAGCAAAAGTCCGACATACTTCAAGACACTTGTGCGATATTTGGAGAAATAAAGTTACTCAAGCTCTGCATCAAAGCGGAAGGCCATTTTTAATGATCAAGCAATCGAGATGCTATATGCTTGGTTCCTGTGGTCGTCTCCGTCCAATGATCACTATAATAGAGAGCGTCATTGGACATGCCGATGCAGCCTTTGGAAGCAAGAAATCAGGGCTGGTGTGGTCGCTCACTGATCGGATATAAAGAATCTGGTAACCTATGCCATGAGTAATCTAGAATTCTGAAGCGTATTACAAAGGGGATGCAGGAATTAAAACCAGTGTCGACATAGGGAAACTTCGGTCGAGCCGTAAAGAATGAATAGATTACTATATAGTAAAGACTTGATATTGGAGTACAATGAGCTGTTCCGGTCGAGGTTTCGTTTGCTTGAATTGTCGTTAATCAAGGAAGAAGGAGTTTACAATTATCGTTGAGCCAATATGCATTATAACATTATTTTGAAGTGGATGACCCTGGATTGGTTAAATTGGTTAATAAGTGTGTTGCTAGACGCCCCTACGTCTCGCACAAAGGGCACACATTTTGAGTATTTCAGTCCCGCTTTGTTTAATTTCAATCTTCCAGAATTATAACAATGAACG
This sequence comes from Lobosporangium transversale, assembly GCF_002105155.1. Classification (NCBI taxonomy): domain Eukaryota; kingdom Fungi; phylum Mortierellomycota; class Mortierellomycetes; order Mortierellales; family Mortierellaceae; genus Lobosporangium; species Lobosporangium transversale. The sequence goes on along the minus strand of NW_019029054.1, from coordinate 117,325 downwards.
AATTCTTAGATACTCACTGTAACAAAGACTCAATACATGGATCCAAGTTAAGCTCGCTTTTTTTTGTTTTGTTTCCAAAAGAGAACCCATCTGGACCAGATATCGTCTTTGTACTAGAATCGGAGGGTAAATATTATCCTGGTTCCGTACAGTCAAAAATCGGCGATAAGGTCAAGAATTAAGGATGCCCACAATACAACTTGCCATAATTGCATCAAAGAACACCTCTCATCACCGTCTTCTCTCGGCTTTTGCTCGAATGGCATATCCTTGTTGCTGTTGTTTAGGCCTTACTTATCACGTTGCCTTATCATGTTGTCTTATCACGAACAGGGTGATTATTCGCTAGCTAAAGTCAAAGAAGTTCCTACCATCAAAGACAAACGAATAGAAACGACGTACTCAATATTAGCTTGTTGAACTTCCTTGAAAGTGCAAGGGAGTCCCTCAAGAAGTCAGAATTGACTCGAGCTGTGGAGGATGAGGGAGAAGGAAGCAAGCCCAAAGAACCACAGGCAAGGAGGACATCAAAGAGAATTGCCGATAAAGCTCAAGCTATGGAGCATCGCCCTAGCTCATGGAATATGAGTCCAACGTTTTCAAGAAGTTTGGGGCTCCTCTTTCAGTTTATGTTTGCGTAGTCTTCATCAGTCAGGTCTTCACCGGCTGCCTTTAAAACACGCCGTGTTAAGGAACCCTTGTGAAAGTTTCAATCCCTGGCTGAGATCTTCTTCATCTACGTCAGACTGCTGCTGTCTCTTCGTCTGGATTGTGCCATAGGCAAGTGGATTCAGAACAAGGCCATTGGTAAAATCGTCCCTTTGAGTTTGAACCGAGTTATACCTTTGTCTTGTGCCTGTAGGGGTACCTTGTCTCGATAGCCATGAAACATGCGATCTCCTTCAATGTCACAAAGAGAGCCTGTATCTAGACCTCTTTTGTTCCCTGTACACATTCAAACACTGCAGCCTTGGGAGGATTGTCGAGAGGATGTCAGTTAGGACGTGTTCAGACAGATACACATACCGAGGGGGGACGTAAGGAAGTCTGTTTTTTTTTTTTTTTTTTTTTTTTTTTCACTCCATTGTTCTCTGGCAAGAAAAGCTCATCGAACAATAAAAAAAATAGAGAGCTTTAATAGAGAGCAATCGACTGCAGAATATGCATGAGGATACTCTACACAAAGTTATATCTTTGTGCTCCTGTGGTGAATACATGGGTAGATTTGACTCGGTCTGTAGGAACTGATTTGAAACAGGTGGCTACATCCTTGTCAAAGGTAACAACAAAAGAAAAAAAGTCTTCTTTCTTCTTTTTATCAGAGAATGGCCTCATATGATGCTCTTTGCTCCAACAGCTCCAGCACTTTTGCGTTAAAGCAGAGATATTCGTTGGCTCTCGGGTTCCGGCATCATTGGTGGAGATAGGAGTGATGTAGTTGCATGCGCTTATTGCTTGTAGTAAGAACTATCTTAGTACCCTTCCTTACTAGACGACGCCCTGTTAATGGTGATATTGTGCAGCGCCTTGTGGAAGGAGGGAGAGCAGAAGCGAGATTAATACCGATGCGTTTGATCCTCTCCTAGGAGTATTTTTGATTATGGAGTGATCGCCAAAATAAAGTTTGTTCATTTCTTCTGCTTGTGTTTTAGCAAAATGTGTTTATGTATATATGTGCTACTCATGCTCTCTTGCCAAGGACTTGAACAGGCATACCAACCCCTTCTTCCTTGCTCTCATAACCGTTTGCATGCCTTCGATGCATTCTTTCGCCGTTTATGTCCACTACATTTGAACCACACACAGTTCACCATTCACTCCAACAGAGATATTTGTATCACCTTGGGTATGATATGTTGCTGTGGTTCCCTCTGGTTTCAACAGGCCCAACAAACTCTATTAGCAGTGTTTATCAACCCAAATACATCAAGGGAACGCAAGAAGACGAGTAAGCAAATGATGCGACAAATCAAGTCTCGTCGAGCTGTACAGAAAAAGATCAAGTTAGTCAGGCTGTAGAACGAATCAACCCAGATTGCCTCAATCATACGACGAATATTATCATCACTATATCACATCAATCAATCAATAAACGATACAATGAGGCCCCCCAAGCGGACAATGGAGTCATGCGAAAGTCTTCATGAGTATTATGGTCTAACCCAACAGTTCGAGAGGAAATAGTCCAATTGTTGGAACTAAACATGAGCACCAAGGGGGCTGCAGAGGACAAGATCCTTAACCACAAGGGGATATTGTTGCAGGAGCTGTTTTCCTTGAAAGGATACAAGGACGTTGGACTGCAATCTGATGATGGCCCTAGAAGGAAACTACGGACATCGTTCTTTACAAACGGCCTTACCCTAACACTTCTTGCCTATGACACATCGAAGCAAAAAAGAGGTAGAGGTTCGCAAGCTGCCCAACCTTCGGATACTCAAAGATCTCAAGCAGTCCAGGCTTCTTCAAGTGCTTAGCAGGGATCCTCGTCTTCAGGCCATGGTGCAGGCGATGGGGGTGATGATGGAGACGACGACGGAAATGAAGATGACGATATCTTGCTGGGTATCAGCGATATTGACTTGCTGGAAGTTGATGAACCATTCTTAGATGGCGACGAGGGAGAAGAAGCAGCTGAAGAAGGTACATCGAGCACAAATCCACTGTCCCCGGTGAGTCCCAGTCCCCGGCGTGAGATCAACTGGAAGCAGAGATCCCGTCTCCTCGAGAATGTAGAAGTTAAATATGACACCCAGGCAGCATGCCCTCCCCCCGAAAGTACCATTATCATTGGGATCGATCCAGGCGAGAGGTACTCGATGACAATTGCAAAGTTGGATCCAAGGAAACCTAACGAACGTGAGATCCTCCGGATTTCTAGAGCGTACCTTTACAAACCATCCAAGAAGTTTCAGGGCGAGCTAGAGAGGCGAAAGCTTAGAAGAGGAATTACAGAGATTGAAAGCCATTGTAGGTTATCATGAATACTACACATCTGCCAAGTGTCCACGACCTCACTGTGACAGTATATTGGAGAATGTTCCTTTTCGATCCAAGTACTGTCGAAATTGTAAAACATACTTTGATCGAGATGCTGTTGGTGCTGAGAACATCGCAAGGGTCTGTGAGTCGCAGATAAGAGAGCAAAAACGACCTGCAAAATATATGCCGCCGGACGGAGGAACTCAAGGCCAAGCTTCTAGCGGTAGTGGCGGCGGTGGAGGTAGTGGTGGCAGTGGTGGTGGTAGTAGCAGATCCACAAAAAGGAAATTTTCAGATGAAGGAGGAGGAGGAGGAGTAGAGGGATCAAGACCACCGAAAGGACCTTTGCTGGGTCCAGGAGGAGGGGGAGAGACAAGCCGGCAACAACAGTAGGACACAATCTACTACAAACATGACTAGGTCCAGAAAGGCCTTCGTCTTAAAAAAATTGTAAGTATTGGCTTGATAGTACTTTTTTTTCTTGGTTAATTTATTTATTTATTTATTTCTCTGTTCTAATACATTTCTTCTTTTTACAAAGATGGAATGTCTCGTTTTTTAATGGGACAGACTATGTGAATAGGAACTTCAACAAATCAACTTTAAACTTAAAATTCTATCAATTGACTTTGGTCTAATTTAAAAAAACATTCTATAAAGCCAGGTCAACGAATCAAAATCTCAGGAACGCGTAAGCCTACATTCTATGAAGAAAAATTCTACACTCGGTTTTACTACTTGGACTGACTCGAGATCATAGACAATTATTAAAAAGGCAGGACCACAAGGCTCCTTCCTCTTGGCTTTTTTTTTTTTTTTTTTTTTTTTTTTTTTTTCACTTTTCTCTGTCTACTTGTCTCTTTACTTACTCTGACGCCTCTATTCATATTCTTGCTCATTACCGCATTGCTTGTTAGTCCTGTTCATTTACCCACAACACATTCTTGACATCATGGCCAATTCCAGTCTGCCGTTCGACGACTTTTTAGAACTAGACCTGCTTGATTCATCCAGCAACAATATGTTCCCGTTTATGCTCAATAATGAGGACTTGAACAGCCAATCCGACCTTACTTCAACTCTACATAGTCTGGATGATTCGCTCTGTCTTACATCGTTAGACCTACTAGACACCGGAGCCACTTATACTATGGATATGCCTATGATAGCCGAAGGTAGTAATACCAATACATCAAGCAGTGCTGAATCAGTAATTTGCGATGGAAAGGCAAAGACAAACATCGAGAAGGAGGTACAACAATGTGACATCCAACTCTTGCTTGCGATGAACCAGCGACTTCAAGAACAGCTTCGAGAACAGCAGCAGGTTCAAGTTGAAACAACTACTCAGATATCAGCTAATGTCATGGCAGATACCACCAGTAGCTCCACTAACAGCAAAGACAGTATTGATGGTGTTATTGATACTAAAACGCTCGTCGCTCAGATGGCTACTCCTACAAGCTTATCACAATTAAAAGCATCAGCATCAAATACACTCACGACGACATGCGATATTAACACTACACCCATTGCTACTGCAGCAATGACTGCAACTGTAGATGTCCAGAGTAGGATTTCTTTTCAAAAAGCTTATACCCTTCACTATAATTTAAATCACCTCTTGCCTTGTTGTTCTTGTTTGCTCATACAATGGGTCTGCGCTATTGATAGATGCTTCTAGGATTATAACCTATGATAATGCGCCTACTACCACAGCTACTAAGCGTCCAAGCCTAGAGCCAACCCCTGCAGCAAAGAAGATAGCTAAGATTGAGACAATAGTCACAGCAGTAGCTCCAGCGCTTAAAACTGGGGCAGAAATGAACAATTCAAGGCCACCTATCGAGGTCCAAAATAGTCCGGCACTCCCAGCCGTGATGCAGATCCCATTTGTACCTCAGCTATTCAACCGGAAGCTGACCCGGAAACAGATTGAAGAAACTTTGGCGCAGTTGTTGGAATCTACAAAGTATTTGCTTATGGCTTCACAAGAGGTAATTGCGGATGAATCCTCAGCTTCACAGAGAAGCGAATCTGAAAGTACAGAGGAAATAGAAAAGAGTGCTGAACAAACTCCGGGACGTATTCATGGCTTGAAGGCTCAGCCAGGCATCAAGATTGATGATATCCCTTCCTCATCGGACTTGAAAAAGATGACATCTAAGGAGCGAAGGCAGCTTCGTAACAAAATATCTGCAAGGAACTTTCGTGTTCGTAGAAAAGGTGAGGATAGAGGAAAGGGTTAAAGAAAGGGAGAAAGAAAGTATTGCGAGCCAAAGATTGGTTAAACATGAAGAGAGAGTAAGATTGAGCGTCAATCTAATGCACTTGTTACTACATATAAAATCTGTTGGTAACTGATAGAATACATTGAGCAACTGGAAAGTCAAGTTGAGCAGCACAAGACAGAAGCTCGGCATCTACGAGAAGCTGTGGCGGTCGTACATGCGGAGAACAAACGGCTTCGAGAGGAGTTGGAGGTTGCCAAGCGTCAAAGCACCCAAGTCACTTCTTCCAATGTCTCGGACATCAATGCACCACAGTTACCACTTGTCACACCTGTCCCTGCTCTTTCAACTGAGAATCAGGTTTTGCTGGCGTCTATTTTTTCCCAATCATGCCTTGGCTCGAAAGACAAGGTCAATGCAACTACCAACACACTATCTCGGCCCCATTCTTCCTTACTTACACCCAACCTCAAAAAGGATATGCCTAATACTCCTTACATCGGAGACAATGCATGGAAAGATGCAAATCCTATTTCTGTTCATACAGCATTTGTTCCAGAGATTGTCTTGAAAGACCAGCCCTTCCTGAGGCAGGGATCATTATGTCTAAAGGAGGATGAACTGTGGAATCGTCCCTGGTTGGAAAATGAAAGGACTCCCAAAGAGCTCTCAAAGGTTGACAAGAATCCTTTCTTGGTCACGAGTGTAGTGTATGAGCTAATGCAAACATTGGCGTGCGAATGGTTAGGCGCAATGAACTTCCTTGAGACTCAGAGCGTTACTTGCGCATTTACTCTCAATGAAGACAAGGCATTAGTACAGGATTATGAGGATGGCGTTCATAGGATTGAAACGATTAATGGAGAAACACGGTGCGACAAAAAAATGGGTGCCCAAATGGCTTTTTCTAGGCCACAAATGTGTGGCATGGCTGTTAGTGAGTTGCTAGAGGGCTTTTATCGAATGCTCTTCGGTCAAAAACCTCCGGCATCATGCGCGCTCGATGCCAGATGGCTCTTTGGGCTAGACCTGACGTTTCTTTTTTCCTTGGAAGTTTGCTGAAATATACATTTCAAATCATGGGAAATAAAATGAGAGCCATGCTACAAAAATGTTTCAACTCAGAGCAGTGCATTGTAGGTTCATTTGTTGTGAAGACAAACATGTCAAAGCAAGGAATCTTCAAAGAATGTAATGTTGCACAACCTTACTTCGCCAGCCAAGCAAATGAACCTCGACATGCAAACCCTATATTTGGCTCTTCGATAGAGACTTGCCATGTGTCTTTTTCTTTTTTTTCCTTCTTTGTCCTGTCCCTCAGCTATAGCCACAGTTCCGCCCACACATTCAGCATCTCCTTTTCAAGACCACTCCTCTGTGATATAACTTCCTTTATCCACTGTCACTGTCTTCCAATCCTTATTCTATTAGTCTCCTTTATTGTTGTGAAGTTCCTTCTATTCCTCATAATGGCGCCACGTCACCGCCGATCTAGAGACACGTATATTATTTTTGGTTCCTCAGACACTTAATGTGTTCCTGTATCGGGTACTGGCTGAAACTACCGAGGAGAGAAGGCTCACATCTACACCAACCACCAGTGTGCAACAGCCTTCGTCTGCTTCTGACGGCAATGTTGGCCAATCGGCACCAAAAAATAGTACCCTCAATAAGGTCATGACAGGTATCGCTTGGGCTATCACCATCAGCACCCTTATTTACGTGATCAGAGCTCTGTCTCCGTGTATAAGCGCTTTATTGGGTGTTGTGGTTTATGTATTAGTAGAAAATCAAAGTCGAAAATCACCGATAATGGTTTGTGACAATAGGGTCAGTCTCAAGCACATCCTCATGTGGTAGATAGTTTTACAAGCCACTGAACCATTGTAGAACCCATCGTTCATTAGGCCTAATCATTCTTTATAAAGTTTTTCTTGATCTCGTCCTACAATCCAAAAAATCTAGCCTGCCTGATCTCATCCTCGAATGCTAGGCACAACGAATACATTGACATAATGTAAGGACTACACCTCATATTGCTCATGTTATTTCAGTCTTTGAGGAAAAGCGAGAGTCGAGGTTGATTACCATTTTTCTTCCCCCTTGTCTCTATGCTCGTACTCGATGAGACTAGTGTGCTTGCATCTACAGTAGAAGCACGCGTTTCTTTTTTTTATTTCACTCAAAGCACGCGTTCATCTCAATTATGCTCACGTTGCTGATGTTTTGATAAAAGCGAAAACTATTATTTTTTCATATTCACAAATATAATACCAATTGCTTTCTCGTAAGATAGAGCCCCTGATATATCTTGACAGCTGCACGCCTTGTACATTCCACACACCGATACTTGTACTCAGGTTAGACAACAGGATGCCTCCAAGGAGACAGGGCGAGAGCAGTAGCTCAATCACAGAGGGTCTTCCCCTCAGCAATAAAAAGGAAGCAATGGCACAAATTCTGGATCGACTCGTGAGTCTCACAGACAAGAGGTACGCCTTGTGCCACAAAGGCAATGCTTCTTATATCAGCATATTAGTATACCAACTATAGCAATCTTTTTACTGATTTCTTCATTCCCTCCTACCTAATACGGCGCTGTCATAGTGGGCGGCTGATCGCGGATCTTTTCATGGAGCTGCCGGATCGGGAGGAATATCCAGACTACTATATGACAATAAAGAATCCAATAGCATTCGATGTCATTAGAGTAAGGTGTCATTCAGGATTCAACAATTTGAGATACTATAAGAAAAATGTCTAGCGGTTGTATTGAACTTCTTTATATCTTGATCTACATATAGGATCGCTTGGAGGCTGGAGCATATGACGTCGACAACATCACTCATTTTGCCAAAGATCTCAGGACATTGACCGCAAATGCCAAGGAGTATAATCGTAAAGGATCACCTATTCATAGGGATGCGATCACATTAGAGGTGCGTAAGCATTTAGATAATTCGTCTTATGTCTATCTCGCTGTATACTCAACGTCATAACCTATATTTCATATTCTCTTGCGCTATCCTGCTCTTGGAGTGAACGAAGAAAAATAACTATACTTCGCTACTATTCATACCTGAAAGTATTTATGCTTGTTACTACATTATTAATGCCTCGATTTGACCTCTGATAATGACTCTTTTTTTAAACCTTTTTAGAACCACATTGAAGCCGCTATGCAAGTCCTACTAGAGGATGGAAACCACCAGGAAGATCAAGAGAAGGTTGAACCAAATCTCCCTCTCCTCGTTGGAATATTATACATTAATTGGGACAGAGAAATTTACAACCGCTTTCCGTTTTGACATTGTTTTATATTTTATCTAGTTTTCAATCGATTTTTGTAACCGTGTATTGAAAACAATCAAGAACCACAAGGATGGGAGGTATTTATGATTGAATCTGTATCCCTCGGATGTCTTCTGAGCATAACTAATAATATTCTACATGGTAGACTAACTTTTTGTTCTATATTTTTCCTTTTCTAATAATCACATTTTATCATGCATATAGTGGCCGCTTGATGTCTGAACTGTTTTTAGAGTTGCCGAGCCATGAAGAGTATCCGGACTATTATGAAGAGGTATGTGTACAAGAGTTAACGTTAGATATAAAAGAAAGTACATTCATTTATATCTTCGCCTCATCTTTCTTTTGTATTTGTTACAGATTGCTCGTCCTATTGCACTGGATGGAATCAAGAAGAAGATCAACAGCGGTGCCTACAAGACCCTAGGAAGCTTTGAAGATGACTTTGAATTGATGTTTGAGAATGCAAAACAGTACAATGCTGAAGGATCGGATGTTTATTTGGATGCTGAAGAGCTGCAGGTACACTATAATGTATCAATTTACCGCATTAAGTCGTGGACTGTCAAAGCTGAACCTCATTGCTTTTTTTTTTTTTTTTTTTTTTTTTTTTTTTTAGCAATTATTCTGGAAGGAGATTGGTAAAGATGGGAAAGGTCATTCAAAGAACAAGCACGGAAGAAAGCATGCTAAGGAATTGACTCAAGTGGCACATAATGGTGTGAGTTATCATATTGGTAAGTGCGGCCAAGAAGCTCAGCTATACATGGAAGTTGCTTGACATAGGATTTATATCTCAAACGCTGTCTCCAACCATGCTGATAGGCGATTTTGTCCACCTTCGGAATGATCAGGATCTATCCAAACCAATCATTGCTCTTATCTTCAACCTCTGGGAAGACGAAAAGTAGGTTTTTTCAACATGCTAGCTGTAGTTATCTCTGTGCATCATAACGTTAGATTGTTAAACATACTATGGCTGTTGCACATGCATATACTTCCTAGTGGGAAGACTGGGCTGGATGCTACTTGGTTTCTGCGGCCTGAACAGACCGTCCACCCCTATTCTAGTCGATTCTATCCTTCTGAAGTCCTCAAAGCATCAGGATCACACGAGCATTTGGTAGATGAGATCCAAGAAAAGTGCTTCGTGCTTTATACAAGAGATTATATTCGTGGAAGACCAATTGAGTGGAAGCAGGGGCAGAGTATCTATCTATGTGAACAACGTTATAACGAAACTTACAAATCAGTTTCCAAGATCAAGAACTGGGCTAGCTGTCTACCTCCGGGTCACAAACCCAGTGATATGAAGTTAAACTTGTTTCCTGAGCCGCTTGTCCTCAAAAAGTTGCCCAGTGCGTCCATGGTAGACAGAGCAGGGAAGCATGATTCGAGCGAGGCTACATCGCGCTCCAGCACACCACAGGATATTTCATTAAGCTCCAGGTCTGCTTCGACTGGAGGTATCAAGCGTAATTCGCTTAATCAACATATAAGTTCTACTCAGAAAGCGCACCCAACGCAGCACACACCACCTCAGCAATGGGTTCGGTGTAACTACTCAAGCTTGAGCACTGGATTGCAATGCTCGGCGTAGGTTTATCACACACTTGAGTTAACTTGTCCGTTTATTGAAATGTGAATGATGCCTTATTGTAATAACCGATGTATGCTTTCATTATGTCAATACATATTGATATGTAGCGTATTTTCAACCCAAGCTGATCTTCAGCGACATGTGGCCACAGAGCATGCCATTATCCAGCATGTATCAGCGCCCCCAGCAATGAAGCGTGGGCGTCCCAGGAAAAATCCCCTTCCAGCAACAGCTGCAGCACCCACACCCGGAAACACCCAATCCAGTACACCGCAACAACCTGCGATGAACCAGACAGTAACATATCCACAACAAGCGTACAATCCTTACAACCCACCTGGACAATATGGTGCACCTCCGCGACCGGGCATGCAGGGTCAAATGATGCAGCCTGGTATGACTTATCAACAACAGCCCCAGATGCACCTTATCCAGCAGCAGCAGCAGCCACAGCAACAGCAACGGAATGCATCATATCATCAGCCTCCTCTCAGTCAGCCACTTCAGTCTGGACAGCCCCGATCTCAAACATATCCACAGGGAGGTGTTTATAGCCAGCCGTATCCACAACAACAGCCACCACATTCGCAGCATGCGCAGTATGCTCAGCAACAGCCATTCAATCAGTCTCAATTTTCACCAGGGTTCCCCTCACCAGGCTATCCTCAACAACAACCACAATATACGAGTCCTTTTACACCTCAGCAGCAACAGCAATTTATGATGCAGCAACAGTCGCAGCAACATCCGACTCAACAGGTTCAGCAACAGCCTTTTGGGCAGCCTTATCCCAATCAGTCGCCACATCTGCAACAACAGCTCGTACAGCAACAGCAGCTTGCTCAACAGCAACAACTTGCTCAGCAACAACACCTTGCTCAACAGCAACAGCTTGCTCAGCAGCAACAGTTAGTCCAACAACAACAACTGGCTCAACAACAACAATTGGCCCAACAACAACAGCTGGCTCAGCAACAGCAACTGGCTCAGCAACAGCAACTGGCCCAACAACAACAGCTCGCTCAGCAACAACAGCAGCAACAACAGCAGCAACAGCAAATAGCCCAACAGCAGATATTGGCAAAGCAGGTTATGCAACAGCAGCAACAACAACAACAGCAGCAGCAGCAGCAGCAACAACAACAACAACAACAGGCCTTGCAGCAACAACAAAAAAATATAGTACAATTACAGCAGCAGCAACAGTCCCCTATGCATTCTCCACCATTCCAGCAGCAACATATATCAACAACCTCCTCTCCACAGCAGCCTTCCAAGCCTCTACCTCAGCAACCACAGCCTCTACAGCAGCAGGCAGCCGTCCTTCTTCAGCAACAGCCATCATCCCAGCTGGGTTCGCCTGTGCCATTCAACAGCCATGCGAGGACTAATTCTATTGGCTCCCCTCACATGGCTGGATCAAGCGTACCAACTACTTCTGCAGCACCTCTTAGTACTACTCCATCAGAAGGTGGCGCGATATTAGGGCTAACTAGCATGAATGTCAACACCAATAACGCAGATCATGGACGACTATCACCAGCGCTCAAGGAAGGCGCTTCAACAACATTACCAACCAAAGCTACTGAATGCTTTGCACATAATGACAAGGGCCAAGTATTGTGGTTTGCGGGGCCACCGCTAGATGTTGTACCAGTACCCAAGCCTCATCATTCAATGGAGTACTTGACTAAGCGACAGAAGCTAATGAACAAGAAGATGCACGAAGTTGGCACGCTTAATAGCACTCTTACTGGTGTTACAAGATCAACGATGGATACGAGCAGCGATGAGGAGAATATTGGTAGAATGGATGCTATTGTAAATGTAGACGAGGTACTCCCGACTATTCTACAAGGCTTAGAAGGTAAAGTATAAAAGTAGAAAAGACTATGACCGCTTTCATGCCTTGCTAGACGAATGAGAACTAACATTTAACTTTTGATAAACCGTTCTAATAGTACTCAAAGATCAATTGAATCAAGATGCTCAAATCATTCAGAGTGCTTAGTCCTTGCTACTCTAGTCTTTTTTTTTTTTTTTTTTTTTTTTTTTTAATAACTGTATTGACCATAGTTCTTGATCTTATAATTATAAATTAACGTAATACTGATCAAGCTGATTAATAAAATGGGATCCATAACCTAAAGATATCGTTCGAATCGAAGGAGCGTAGAACTTCATGTCACATTTAATCTTATTAATTTTATTGTTTAGTTTTGATGGTAACTTGCAATGTACCAATATTTGTTAGACAATATATATAAAAAATAGAAACCTTTGAGGTGAAAGCGACGGGCAAGGGGAGGATGTGGGAGACGAAAGAGATTAATCGAATTGCCAGGTTAGACGCGGTGGAATAGAGCGGAGGACCTTGGATTTTTTTTTTTTTTTTTTTTTTTTTTTTTTTTCCAAATGGCATACTTCAATCCTCAATATGAAAAGACTGCTTTGTGAAGTACGTCGCCGGATCGGAAAGAAAAAAAAAAAAAAAAAAAAAAAAAAAAGAAAATGATGGGATAGAAAATGAAAAATAGAAAAAAAAGGAGAATAAAGCTGCGGTAGATGAGGTATAGAAAGAACGAGAGAGGAATGATGAATTAAAACAGAATGTAATTTCAAAAGATATGAAACATCGATTTGTATCTTTGAAAAATAAATCTGCCAATTAATCTCGATCTCGATCTCGATCTCGTTTTCGAGTGAACCCCGTCAATCCAGAAGTTCGAAAATAAAAAAATAAAAAGAACATTTGGATTTATCGAGTCAGGCCAATGGCACTGCTCGAGTTGTTGTTGCTCCTGTTGATTCCAAGACCGGAGATCCGAATACTCTGCAAGTCTGAGATTGAGGCATCCAAGGATGGTCGCCCAATGCTTTCCTCGTAGCTTGGAGGGGTGCGGCTCCCACGATAGCCCATAATCGCCATGAATGCGTCATCGTTTTCATAGTCACCATAAATGGGGCCAGACGCTCCTGTTCCATCAAAAGGAGCTGGATCACTGCCATCAAACTCGTGATATATGCCTAATGCCGGGGATAGGCCTGTAGCCTCAAGCTCATAGTCCTGAGCCTCCTCATACGAGACTCTTGAGGTTGAAAACGAGTGCAAGTACGTGGGCAAGCCCGTTCTGTCACATTCTGGGCCTGCTGGCAATCCATGGATAATAACAGGGACGTCCCCAACTGTGCGCTCCACCGGTGTTGTCACAGTCTTGCCTTTGGCATCAATCGATCCTGTCACAAAAACCGAGTATCGGATAAAATGCTGGATCTCGATGCGAACCTCTCCAAACTCAGAGTCTTTGATGCCGTGTTCCTCCTTTAATCGACGCTGCCTCCTGAGCCTCGAAACGCTCGTATATGTAGAGGCATTGCAAGCTCGGGACGAATATAATTCGTTATGGGAGCGAACGGCATTTGGTATAGAGAATAGAACCACCTTCTCGAACGTGTGAGGAACTTGACCCGTGATGACATCGTTTACCCATCCGGCATCACAACGCTGAGCACTCACAACGCGTTCTCGAACCCCAATAATATACTCCTTGCTCTTCGCTGGCGCGCCCGCCTTCTGGACTCGGAAGATAGCTCGCTCATAGAGCGCCGCCTGGAAAGATTTGATGGCTAAATTCTCACGTAAGACTCGAACGCGCAGACGTAAGTCCGGTTTGGACTTGGAGGGTAACTGAGTGAAAGGGATAGTGACGGTGGTTTCAAGTTGACCTGGCCAAATATGATTGACGGTTGCAGGCAAAATGTCGTTTTCGTCAACAGGATCACGCTGCTGGAGCTGAGTTTCACCGTGCTCACGAATAGGCTGCACTTCATCAGTTTCGTCCTCATCAATATCATTATCAACGTCGTCTCCACTCTCAGCAGCAATTCCAGAGGTTCCAGCCTCCATTAATAGGCATCGCGACCGAGATTCGCGATAGACTTGGACTACGGTTGACGTTGTCAGAGTTGAACCCGAGGACAGGAACGACATGATTCCAGCGCTCTTCGCCAAGGTGAGCACGGCGGTTAAACGGTAAATAGTGCCGCCCTGAGGAGTAGTGACAGAAGAAGGCAAATGATTGGGGATGTTGATCGAGAACGGGAAAATGATAGTGTCCTTATTGAGAAGCGTGAACTGATCCGAGTTGGGCCGGGGCTCGATCAGAAATTGTTGGGAGCGAATGTGGTGACGCGAGTAATGGGAACGTTTGCCAGAACCCAAGAACGCAATGTGGGTGGAACCATTCAAGCAAATGGCGAGGGAGCTAACTTTGGTAGGTTTAGAGAGCGTCAGGATGAGCTTGCCTTGAAGTTGTGTGGTTCCAGGTGGGACAACAACAGTAGCATTCGTAGGGGTCTGCTGCTGCTCCACTTCTAGTGAAGAGCGAACAGAAGTTGCTGAGGAGGGTAGAGTCGACGCGATGGATTCAGCAAAGGAGAGAGTGCGTTCAGGCGAAGTCATGACCATGGAAGATGAATCAAGCGAGTTGATAATGGTGCTATCGGCTCCCAAAGGCAAAGTTGAGCGAGCCACCTGAGCAGCTGAAGTGTAAGGGAGGGTAATATAGTTGCCCTCGAGTTCAATCTTCATGGTGGCAGTCATGTTAACTAATTGTTGTTATTGTGTGCAAGCTGTATTGGAGAGAGGATGTTTACTTGATGTGGATGGTTGACGAATGAAATAAGTACTCTTTTTTTTGTAATTTGCAATGTCCTCTTTTATTCCTTTTGCTTTCTTTCTTTCTTTTCTTTCTGGATATTGGCAAGGGTGGCGAAATGCCGCCCTTTTTATATCCAAGCGCAGCTATTGCGATGCGGAGAAAAAATCGATTTACGTGATATAAGGATTGGATGCAGTTGAATACGATAAATGAATAGGATAACATATACATCAGGGTGTACAACCTTTTTTTTTTTCTGTCTTGTGCATGCAATTGAAATGGATAGATGGAGAAGCTGCAGCTAAAAGAGGAAAGTTACGGAGAGGAAGAAGGTTTTCGAGTCATCAGCCTTACCTCCCCCTTTTCATACGCTGTAATGAATAAGAAGGTGTGATGAGATTGATGTGCTCTGTGACCGATTTTCTTTTTGACTTGGCTATGAACTCAAATTCTATCTTTTTGATGTATATATTTGGTTTATTAAATAAATATCATTGAATTGTAGATGGGGGTTTTTTTTAATGTAAATAAACAATCGCAGCTGAATTGTAAGCAGCTCGGCGTTGTTTTATTTATTTGTTGATATTCAAACATTTGCACTGATGCGCGCTGCGTGTTTGGTCAAGTCCAATCAGGCCAGTCAAAAAAGGAAGGAAGGAGAATTTAAAGACGGTATGCAAACCGTGTCATTTCACATTGTTTTCCAAAGGATTGGATTTCTAAGCAAAGCAAAAGACAAGTTTTTTTCAGCTTAGTCTCTGGCTACATGCTATTTGTACACATCACTATTATACTGTTCACTCCCATTCATCTATTCCTTGAATGCTATAGCTATAGATATATATGTATATATATACATTTATATACATTTATATACATTTAACAATATCTAGCATTATATCTATTTTATATTTACATAATGCTTCCGTATAGTAGGCAATGGATGCTTCTAGCTCCCCCAGTGTCACGCTGCGTAACAGAATTAAAATAGCTAAAAGCGATTTGCCTTTACGACTACGCCGCATCGTTTGTCAATCGTTTCTGTGCAATGATAATGGGGTCTTTTGTACTCTAATAAGTGATCGGATCGCGTTGAATGCTACTTTTGTGTGTTACAACATAGGTGATTCATTCTTTTATCGAAGAAGGTAGAACAGACAGGATCAATTTAACAGTTTAATTAATACAACATATCATTTAACGCTCCTCCTGTCCGAAATCGTTTTTCAATAACTCATTATCGACTACATTCAATGTAGAGCCTAGTCTCTGGATCCTGGTCCCTAAATCTCATGGCAGGCTTCTTTCTTTTTGTACTTCATCAGGCAAATGAAGTATCACTGCTTGTCAGTCTTTTTTTTTTTTTTTGTTTTCTTTGCTTATCGAGTCTGAGCGTCAAGTCAGTCAAGGCTTTTGATTTTTAAGCAATGATCCCATTGATGACACCAGCTTTGTTCTATCATATATAATTTCATTATTGATTATTTTAATGAGCAGAATTAAAATGCAAGACTTTAGACTTATTTAAGTTGCTCTGCCTGAAACTCCTCTTCCATTCTAGGAATCCATCATCTGTTGCTAGCTCAGCTAATGTGATGTTTGACCATGGTCATTTACGCCCAACGAAAGAGCGAGTAAGTTTTGCAATTGTATATATTATTTTTATATTTATACAGAATCTTTGCCAAAGGGTGTCATGGTGCAGAAATATTTTTTATTTTCTAACAGGCGCCGACTGTTTACTAATCAAAATATTTAGACTTGAACCACTCATTGCGAATACGTGATCTCCAAAAAAGACTCTTTAAAGGAACCCTCTATACATTGTCTCTGTTCAGAAGATCTTTCATAATGTATAAGGGATAGAAGCGAAATGTAATCCGACTTCAAAACGCTTTATTGTGTATGAGAATTACCTTAGACACGTTAAAGATGTGTGTTGTTCCCATCGTCTTTGGTTCGATGCATTACATGTACCATTTATTACTGTGATTAAATGTAAAAAAAAAAAAAAAAAAAAAAAAAAAAAAGATATTAACTGGTTAGATTTATTGGCCCTCCATGTGGAGTACCGTTTTCTTGAGCATGTGTTTAAACATGTACATTTATTGTTTAGACAGCACTCGATCGTGCTCTCTGCATCTTTTAACAGAAGATGCGTAGTTTTACCTTTATTTGTCTCATGCCCTTTTCTTTTCTCTTATTGCCCCATGCTTTCTATAACAAATGCATACCATACATGTATACCATTCCTGTGTAGTCATAGTCTGTTCAAATCTAGACATAGCTCAGCCATGTAAGTAAACTCTGGGCAAGAGTAAAAAATAAAGAGCATTGAATGCAATTAGAGCAAGATCGGTATTAGAAAAAAAAAGGCCAAATGAGATTTCCCTTAATCAGCCAGCATGTTCACAAGCCAATGGACTGCGGCAGCTCTTTTCTTTTTTATTTTTATTTTATTTTTTGACGCCTTGGATGTCAACATCCATGGAAACATTTCTTACTCTCGAGTGTGTCATAAATATTGCCCTACGCATCAAGTTGTGTTTATGTCCCTGAAAAAAATAAAAAGCCGATCTGTGTTCACTTGACACATTTTTTATCATCATGCTGCGCTGTTTGTGTTCCCATCCACTTCTGATTTTTGTATGCCGGAAACATGTGCATCGTGGCATGGTGTGTGGCGCTCTTTTTTTTTTTTTTTTTTTTTAATTCTGCTTAATTGGCTTGACTTCCAATCCAGATTTACCAAAAGCGCTGAGCAGCCAAATTATACATTTTTTTTTTTTTTTTTTTTTTTTTGCATACAAGTAAAGCAGTCATGATAAAAAATAGAAAATAATAAAAAGACCAAGAGTATCATTGATGGAACAAAGCAGTTTAAAGGCCTCAAGCCTTTCATTACAAAAACGAGTAATGAATTTTAATGCAAAGACGGAAACTTCGGAAATTTTTATAATCTGGAAATCTTTTTGCCGACAATTGCATATAGTCCAACAAAACTTGTGTAAAAAAAAAATAAAAATAAAAAAATAAAAAAAAACTTGCCACGCTTTGCCAGCACATTCTATTGGGAGTCAAGTTGCTTCCATGACAATTTTAGACATCGCTGAGTCAGTATCACATATTTCAGTCATCCAAGGGCCACAACACCTCATCAGGTCTGTGGTCCATTGGTCTGATGTTTATATACAATAGTTTTCCTTTTGTTCCTCTATTCATCCATGTCTTTCACGGCTATCCAAAAAAATTCGATGAACAGAACTACCTTGGTGATGCTTGCTTTATTTTATAGTTCATAATGAAATTTAATCTACATCTGCTGACTTTGCTTCACAGCTTCTGCACTCTCCCTACACTGCCCTAAAACATCACGTCTTCTATATTAATGACCACCTGAGACACCACCTCCCGAGGTCTCTTCAGCCTCTTTCTGTTCTTCTGTTAATCCATCTTCTTCACCATGATGTTCAGCTTCATGGTGTGCTGACCTGGCATCATCCACATCTCCCTCATAATTCTCTAGGCGCATGTCGTTCAGCCCTAATGCCTCGTTTTGTTCAAATGTACGTTCGTATTCCTCAATAGTCATAGCAGGGTCTGGCTCAGGGGCGTACAGGTTTTGAAGATATGAATTGCCAAGAGGATCATCAAGAATCAGAGTGCTTTTAATCTCAAGTGACATGACCTGCTCAAGTTTGTCCAAGAACTTTGTAAATACACGACGACGGTCAGGTTGATTTTCCGATTCTGCAGGTACCTTGCTTGATAGTTCTTCATGAACCTGTCTCAATAGACCTTCCACTGTGGTGAAGCGGCCGCCTAGAGTACCAGATTTTAGCTCCAGGTCGATTTCAGGAATGGACAATCCACAAGTTTCGGACTAGAATATTTTGGCAGTTAGCTTTGATACTCTCCAAATAGATTTCTTAAAAAAAAAAAAAAAAAAAAAAACTCACTTTGAGAATGTCACGGCTCATATCTTCAGTATCCTCGATTTTAAGTATGATACGCTTCCCATTTTTGCTGACAGGGCCCCCTGCCTTGACTTCGTTGCTCTTATATCCGCAGTGATCGCAAGTAGTCGACATGATAATGACTTCTTTAAAATGTGGAATGTCCAATATATGCATTTTTGTATCACTAGGTGCGTTGCAGGAGGAGCAGTTGGCTGGGAAAGAAAGAACATCAGGAAGCTCTTCCTCATCTTCAGAGAGATTAGGATCCTTGCCTTCAACAATAGCAGCTTGACTCTTTGCCTCACGTTCTTTCTGTAGGTCAGTCTCCGTTAGTCCCGCTTCCCATAGCTGTCTCTGAGCATGCTCGATCTGCTGATCTTTAGTCATGGGCACAGGGACAGCCTCCTCAGTCTCCTCAGTCTCTTTAATCTTCTCGTTTTCGTCTTCATCTTCAGGCACAGAAAGTCCCATGGCACGTTCCTGAGCGCGTGTACGCATATACACAGAGAGATCCAGTTTTGAATCGAGTTTTGGGGCGTCTAATGATTCAATATAAGAGTTCCCAGCTGGATCATCCAGAATAATGGTGAATGGAAATTTGTTCTCGGCACAGTCCTGAAGCTTCTTGATAATGCCGTCGATCTGGTGATATAGAGCTTCATCCATATGCTAATATGTATTGTGTATATACATGCATGTGTTTTGCTTTTTAGTCGCCATGTAACTGGATTAAAAAGTAAAATAACAATACCTTGACTGCGGTTCTTCAGTGCATGGGATACTGTGAATGAGCCAATGATTTTCACTTTAATAACAACAGAGAACGTACCCTGCGCACAGGTTGGTCACTTCCCAGGTCGTCTATAGCTGTTTGCAGAATACCTTCGATCGTCGTTAGGTGTCCCCGTTGGGCAGGGATTTCAAAATCAATTTCGGGAATTTTGACAACTGCGGTATTAGTCTTGACGAGCTGGCGGTTGAGGTCTGCTTTGGTAGTGACCTTGCAGGTGTAGATAGCGCCTCCAACAGCGACCGCATTTGCCTGCTGCAGCTCATTAGTTCTGTAGCCACAATGTGGGCAATCAAATGCCATGATGATTACCTCGCGGAAGTGAGGCACTCTAGTTAACAGTAAACGAGTTGTTCCCTACAATGTATCCAATTGCCATGTGTCACCGTTAAACATTATGCTCTCAATATTATCTTACAAATTCACACCAGGATACAAGCAGGAAATAGGATATAATGATGACACTAACACTCTCATGGCAGTTCATGCACAGTGACTCGATCTCGGTGACTCGTTGGTCACCATCAATATCTTGGAAAAGAGGTCCATCCGTAGGTGTATCCTGAGCTTGGTGGGACTTGTCAAATAAAGCGGTGTTGGCAAGAGATGCTGAGAGGCCGAGATCGTTGTTTTTGCTTTCTTCAGACATGGCGGGGTGTTGAATGTCGGAAAGAATGTTGATGTAGATTTTTGAATGCAAGAAGTGAAACTTTTTTTTTTTCCCTTCTTTTTTATGCAAGCATGAATATTTGTAATAGAGAGCTTCCAAAGAGTTCGTTTTGGATGTAGAAACTCATTAATCTACTATGGCTAAGCCACTGGTTATTCCAAATAAGAATTAGAAAATTTTTTTTGTTCATTTCGACACTCTCTCTTCTTTCCTTTCTTTCTTTCTTTCTTTTTTTTTCTTTTTTACGACACACATGGATCAGCTATTTATTTAAGGTATATTCATATAAAACGTTTACAGAAGCGACATTTATAACACGTTTGCAGTCACGACGATTACATTACATCCGCACCCACGAAGGCCAAGCTTTCTCTGCTGGCATTTGTTTTTTCGATCGGATAAGATTAAACTTGTCTCCTTGTGAGAGAAGGGGTTTTAGGACACCCGGTTCCTTCAAACAACTATCTGGAGTGAGGCCCGCTTTCTTCGGAAGGAGAGGGACTCAGGTCTGCAGCTTTGTTGTGCCAAGGATCCACATCATTTTTTTACCCTTTAATATCTTCATAGTATAGCGTAAACATTGAAGACTAACTTTATGTTTCTTATATAATATTCAGAATAGGAACCCATTGCATATCAATCCGCCGGTGTAATAGTTAACTGAAAGAGGTGAAAAGAAAGCAGCATCATTATACTCATGAATTTTTTTAGGCTTAGTTTAATAAAGAGATACATTTTATTGAATCATGATCCGACTTATTGCCATAGTTTAAATGGAAAATTGAGAAAGATGTAGTGCTAAGATAGCCTACACTTTTGAATGCAAAAGAATGAGTTTCTCGCTGTGTAGCGTGCTGTCTGTTGGACACGCAAAATAATCAGTTTTTGACTCCACAAGTCCACATGGCCTGATGGCAAATCATCGGCGCCCATATATCTAATAAACGATTGAAGGCGTTTCGGCCCCTACATCTTCCTATATAGCCTTCACTGACGAGGTTTGTTACGGAACGTGCGCTGGCAATTTGCGAATGAAATTCCAGAGGATGATCATTGCCTACCAAGAATATTATTGGTTCTGAGAGATACGAGTATCTTGTTGATATCATGGGCCGCTTTCTTTGTGGCATCTTGGTACCTGAGTAAGGGACGCCAAACAAGTGGATGTTGGCAGATTCTGATCCCAGGTTGATCCGTTTGCCTTTCGTATCTTTTTGGAATGCAAACTATTGATCTCTTGGAAAAGATCTATAGGTATTCAGGGATTTGCCTGGTCTGTAGTGTTTACTAGCCAAGAAGACATGACAGCATGACTTGTCTGCTCGGTCCAGGAGTATTTGAGGCCACAATGAAGATGCAGGAGCTCGTATGCGTAATTCTTTGCCCTCCAGCTTGACAGATGGCAGTAATCCACACTAGAGCCTCCCTAATGCGTCCAACATCCCCAGCCTTGATGGCAGAAGAAAACTCTATGTAGATTAACATACCTCTTATAAATAGAACAGCATTATCAGACACAGTTCTGTACGCCGGAGTTGGTTGGTTGGTTTTATCTAAGAATCTGTCCAGAAACTTGTTCAGACCCTGTTCATTTAGCTCTTGCAGCACATCTACAGGAAAAACGTAGAGCTTTCATCTAGGTCTTCACATTCCTGGGCAAGCTCCCATATGCGAATTATCATTGCATCGAACGTGTGAAGGAGAAGCTCATTTACTACATGAAAATCAAACCGATCAGGACTGACACGCTTTTATTGCAGAAGTTCGTAGTTATCTTTCCGTCTTTAAGGCGGATTTTCCACCTGAGCGCGGCCCACCACCCTATCTCTTCCGATGTACTAGCTGCCCTATGTGGATTGTGACCTCATCTAGAAGATATTCTAGATCCAATTCGCTCTTGATTAGGGTGTCTTTCAAAGCCTCGAGGCCATGAGACATCAATGATGAAGAGAAATTGCGGAGTGAAATTGCTTGTTCGGTTTCAGGCATAATGCGCCCGAAAAACCAATTGCCCTCAAGAGCCTTGGTAAAATTGATCCGCGAGAGCGCCAGGCTACGGTCGTTGGTAATAGAATAGTGCATTTTTTTTAGCGTCACTTCATAATATGTATACAACAGCATGTCAAGGAAGCAGAAAGGGGGAGGAGAAAAGAAAACACTACGCCTGCTTGAGCTCGAACTGTTACACCCTTTTTTTCGAGAAAATATTGAGCATACTTAGATAAGCTCATCATGTTCTCCGAGCAACCAATAGGCAGTGGTGGCAAGGGATCTAGCTTTACGTCGTGAGCCTAAAATACAATGAAATCCAATGTTAGAGTATATACTCTCTTCGTGTTTTCTCTCTTCTCACTCCTTAAGAGAGATGGAGAAGAATATAGTGAAAACCGTACTGCGACAGGTTATACTCAGACTGCTCCTTTCTTTAGAACGTTGTTTTCGATACACTTGTGTACTTTTAATTGGTTAGATATACGTACGTTTATGGATTACTTTTTTTTTTTTTTTTTTTTTTGGTTTTCACTTCCGAATAGAGATTATAAACGCCAGCCTAGTCTTCGCATTATATTGTGCTATATCATGCTACTTTATATATTCAAAGTTAATGTTAAAAAAAAAAGGCGCAAAAGCTTCCCGAGAAATGGCATGTACTATATCTTAGAAGAGAGGATTAGGTATAACCTTCCGCAGTATGATGGTCTTCTCTATCCCTTGTTAGGACTGGAGAGAGAGAAAAGATGAAGAGGATGAAGAGGATGATCTCTTTTGTTAACAAATATTTAAGTCTGAGAGAATGTGGATCATGCTTAGGTTGTTCGTGAACATGCTATTGTTAAAAATTCCACCTCCATCTATGTGGGTTTTCTCTTTTTTTTATTCTCTCTTCAAATGATTTATTTTAGAACGTAAAATAAAGACACTTGACATATTCATCACTTTGTTTTCGCATGTGAGGTTTTCCATGAGCGCTTTCAAAAACCACTCTTCGCACATCTCTGCACTCTTCGCGAGTATTTTCGAAAATGAATATAAAAAATCGATTCCTTCTTCCTTTTCTCGTCAGCCTTGACCAAGATAAAAGTAAGCAACATTCCCTAAACATCCACCTCTACTGAAGTCCTCAGCTCTCTTCCGCGAAGCTCTCAACGTTCTTGAGTTGAGTTTTTTTTCTTCTTTCCCTTTCTCTCTCTTTCTTTCCATGTCACTGTTAGGTAGCAAACAACATGAATCCTTCCTAAACCGAGCGGAGTGTGGCGGTTTAGGCTAGCTCTATGGACAAATGGTGCCTCTATAAACAAATAGTGCCAACTCCTTACTTAACGCTTCCTTGCTCAAGTACCCAGAATATCCCGCGCAAACAGCCAGGCAGTCGCCTTCTCACTTGAATAGCCACGCTGCCGCGCACCTCACTCAAATAGACAGAATCACTTCCTCACAAACCCAAGGCACGGTGTTCGGACCACCTTCATGGTGTGCTCTAGAAGGTCGATGTTTCCAACTGAAGAATGAATCCAAAGGAAACTGAGTGACCTAACACGGCAAAACACATGCCTCAAACTACAAAAAAATAAAAAATAAAAACCCAAAGAATCAAACGATCTTTACAGAATAATAATAATAACAATAATAATAATAAAAAAACACGAACTAATAAACAATGAGGCTTTTGTACGCGAACAAATGCTAACAGAAGTGAGACACCATCTAATATGGTAACGATACATTCCTAAGACCACAATGAGCATACACCGGAACTGGTTCTTGGATGAATATTGTGAATATAGGCCCTCTTTGATTGGGTGGTTGAGGGTGAGGGAATGGATTAGTGCGTTAATGGATGTGTGTGCGCGGGCGTTAGCGAAGCCGTGGGCCTGACCTAATGGAATACAGTTTGGCCACACCGCCTTTACGTGGTATGCTCCGGGCAATATCCTGGGAGAATGTTTTTCATAGTAAAGAAAAAGCACCTCCTAAAATAGTAAAGGGTTTGGCCTATTGTAGCTTAGGATGAAGCCAGGTGAGCTCGATAACTAAATTGCAAACTATTCCTCAGTAATATTAAAAATAAAAAATAAAAAAAGTTGTGCTTTGTGCACTTTGGATTCAAACGCTTTCGTTGCGTTATGTTCGTGCTGACGTATTGAAGGCAGCCTAAGATTTGGAATAATGACAAGAAGACAAGAGGACGAGCCTGTTAAGGGACAACCACTTTTCTGATTGCGACGCTAATGGGAATCAACTTCCATGCACCATGCTATCACATGTCCGTCCCATATCTGGTTATTACATATTATCATCTCTATTTCTCCAATTACCGCCCTTATAGCGTATGCTCTTCTGAAGCCTCCATCACCATCACAATAATCCAAAAAAAAAAAAAAAAAAAAAGCGCAGCTTTGAAAATTCCATCTGATGACACTTTGTAAAATTTCGAGTTTGGCATATACCTAAAATGCGATGCACGACCATCCACTTAGAACCTACGCTTTCACAACATGGATAGCGTTTTTATGGTAAAAAGTTAGATCTAAATTTTTTGACTTCAACCATGACTGTCTGAACCCCTACTGGTTGATGAGACCATCCTCGTGTACTAATGACAGCGTTTGTACTAGATGATGAGCCTGAGGCGCCTAGCTCCCGCAGCTTCTCGTCGAGTAGACTATGGAAGCGAGTATAATATACAAGCAACTGAGCCAGGACTTGATGCAAGACCAGTGTACCATTCTTGAAACTTGAGAAATGCTGGATGACACTTGTATTGATAGCGAGGAGTGATTGACGCCAGGAGTTACTGAATGAGTATGAGGTCCGCTCAAAGTGATCTGTGCGTTACGATGGGAAGATTAGAACAAATTTCATTGTGATAGCTCTTTTTTTTTTTTTTTTTTTTTTTTTTTTTGCTTTACAGATTTTACAGCTTACCAAGTTGAACTTTGGAAACACCACCAGCTATGTCAACCATGCGGATGAAGGAGATTAAGTCGCCAAAATAGGGCTTTAGCTCTTCCTCCACAAAAAGTGCAACTGTTTGCTGCAAAGCTTGCCTCCAGTGCTCGTTTTCAACCTCGACTTCATTCGTACGGACATCCTAAAATAGACAATGCAGTTCACAGAGATCATATTTAGTTTCTTTTTAAACCCTATGATTCATCCATTCATTCCCAATCTCAATTTGCTTGACTTACTGCTAGGAGTGTAAGCACTAGATCAAATGTGTTAATTAAAAATACAAGACGGCTTTTGGTATCTGTGAAAGTTTTTGACATAATATCAAACAAGGAGCTCATTTCCAATCTTAACAACGCTAGTCTGTTTACATAAAAGTTGATAAGTGCTTGTGATAAGTCCAAGTTGTATCAATTCTACACTGCATGCATTTGAGGAGGTTGTTTGTTGCCTACCTTGGCATCACATCCGTTTGTTCATCGTTCAGCAGCAGGAGTGAGCCCACAAACTCTCCATATCTCCGTGCAATCTACATAGTAAAAGCTAAACAAGTGAGCTCGCTTTCTTATGAAGCTATTATCTCTTAAGAAACTTTAAGAGTAAAATTCTCATTTTAACGTACCCAATGCGGATGTACATTCTTGGGCTTAACTCTAGTCTTTGCTTTGCGTACACTGTCGATGTGCATATCAATTACGGTTTGAAAACGCGGCCACAATATCATATGAATTGCATCACCGTACTTGTCGAGCATTGGGATCTTCCTCCTTTCTAACTCCTTGGCAAGCTGACGGTTAATTCTCAAGCAGAGTAAAATGCCGAGTGCATCGTAGCTGGAGTCCGCGTATTCTTTTATATTTGCCTATTAAGGATATTTCCCGTTTAGCATAAAGAAACTCGTTCATTCAGGCCTTTCAAGTCGACTATCTAGAAACTGAGACATTAAGAGCAAATGCACTTACGAGCCCTAGTTTTAAAGTCGGATCAAAGATATGTGTAAACACTGCTTTAATGCCCTCGATGTCTGCTTGCGATCTTTTAGAGAAGTATTCAACTAAGAAGAGATACTCCGAACTAGCATTGTCTATGAGCGCCAAGTTGAAACTACGGAATAATACTTCATAGGGATATTTCTAAAACAAGAATATGACCGTTTAATATAACATACGTATTTTCAAGATCGAACAAACGTTCTCTTTCTATTCATACCAAATTCTCCTCGTTAGCAACATGAATCAAAATCAATCCTGCATCCTGGTTCTTAAGAGTATCGATACGTGAGCCCATTGCAAACACATTCGTCTTCCGATGGGGAGCCTTTGATGTGCCGAAAAGACCTATAGCATATTTGAAACGTTTGAGTTAAGGACAGAGCGTGACTTGTAGCAGCACATTTCTTCGACTCAAGGTGGCACTCTCTACCTTTGCGTGCGCTTTCATCTGTGCAAATCATTTCGTATTTATCACCAACTATGCACTTTTTTTTTTTTTTTTTTTTTTTTTTTAAAGAGAGAGAAAATAGATAGTCAAAAAAAAGAAAAGAAAATAAGACATACAATTATGTAGTATGGCTACTTAAGCACAGCCTTCAAGTATTTTTTTTTTTTTTTTTTTTTTTTTTTAATTATTAGTGAACTCTAAACACACACTGACACTGTACCTGAAGTTTTTCGAGGCTTGAGGCATAAGTCTCAAACTGGTTTGAAAAATACCAGCGCAATGTATTGGCATAAGTCTGTCTGATTTCTGCTGCTACTTCACTGTGTCGTTCCATAACAAACTGATTTAATTCTTTATACTTGAGAAGAACAGAGTGTTGCATAATCTGTACATTGGTGTTGGGGACCCTAAATGATTTAATCTTTGACAACAGAAATTCTCGAATCTTTTCAACTGTCTATGTTTTTTTTTTTTTTTTTTTTTTTTTAAAAAAAAAAGAAAAAAACTGAGTACTCAATTTATGAGAAATGTCAACTCATCATTCAATTAGTTATAGTTGATAGTATCGAACCTTAAAGCGCAATCTTTCTAGCTCTGGGCCGACCTCTTTTAAAGCTCTGATGTGTCGCCCTTGTCTTGCTTTGGCATGTCGCATCTTACTATCAAGTTCAGATAGGGCGCTCAACCAGGTTTCATCCACCTCGCCATCGTAGATCTTCCGGATTAACTGAGGCGTGACCATTATGCCCTCTAGCAACTCGTTGAGATGATTTTCGACTGCCATCCTATTCTTGAGCTGTACGCTCATAGTTACTGACTTGGTCTGTAGAGTCTGAATTTCAGTGGAGATATTTCCTAGGTCTGTTTGAAAAATACTGAGCAGATTCTCCATGGTTTCTAGGATCTCATCACACGATTTGATCTGATCGTGCAAATCAACGAATGCTTGACTCTGGTGGATATCTATAAGAATGTTATCGAAGCCAAATTTCATGTATCAGCTAGATATTAGAGCAGTCCTAACGCAAAGCCTTGTGTAAGGTGTTTACATCGATCATTTTTCGAGCATTCCTTTGCTTACAATCATCTTCGTGATCCTGGCCTACAATATCCAGCTCACTTTCAATATGATGTGCATATTCTCGAAGGTCCATGCCCTAAAGCAGTGCAATTAAAGACAGGTTCTAAGCTTCCACCGCCAATATGATTTGCTCGGCACTCTATTTTCCTTGACTATCATGATACCTTTGCTAGCGCCTGCTTTACAAACTCATCGTCCTGAAACTCTGATATCCGGTCTAAAACAAAAGATATTAAGGAGGGTAATTAAAGCTTTCAATAACGTAAGTATGTGCAACCCATTGGTCTTATTAGACTTACCTCCAACTTGCTCAAAAGCAAGATCGTCTTGTAGGAGGAGAGGTGATACAGAGGGTTCCAGCTCTGGTTTTGATAAGAGTGGGTTCGTGAAATAATTCTGTAGAAACGAAAATGCCGAATAAGAGTGTCTATTTGGGTTCGAAATGGTATTCATAGCAGCATTATGGCGTGTAAAAATATTCGCTTACAGGATCTCGCGTTGTATCTTGGTCATGGTCAAGTTCATCGAGCAACTCATTTAGAAACTTGAGTCCTGTAAGTGACTGACGCTTTTGTGAATTGCGTCGAACTGGAATAGGTTCCTGGACGGAGGTTGCCTGGTCATCGAGCGTACCCATAGTGTTGATAGAAAGTCCTGAAGGGTTCATCCTTGAATGATGATTAGGAAAGTAGGAATGGCGTGTCCTTTGTCAAGAAGTTTTTTATCATATTCCTCGTTCGTGGCTTTGGTTTCGCTGGCAAGAGCCAGTAGAGCATTTCGGTCCTTTTGAGCAACGCCCAAATCTGAAAGCGTCCATCGTTCTTTACCCGCATCTGTCCATTGCATCGTTTACATAGTCCATCGGCCTCTTTATTGTTATTATCCTTAATAATTCTTTTCCATCTATTAAATCGTCAATTCATTTTGTTATCATCATTCCGAATTCAACTACCATCATCATCATCATCACCATTATCGCTTTGTTTGCCATACCATGTCTGACGCTAAGTTTTTCCAGCGAGGTACACAAAAAAAAATGTCATAGCTTCATCTCTTAATGTTCTTAAGAATATTCCTGAGCTCATGACTTGTTCATAAACCCGTAGGCAAGATTCAGGAGCTGCGCCAGGAACTTAATTCCGATAAAAAGGATAGAAATTATACTCGCAAGAAGGCAACTCTGAAAAAGATTGTGGCGAACATGACCATGGGCAACGACATGTCTTCACTCTACCCTGATGTAATTGCTTGTATGGCCATTCCTGTTCTCGAAGTGAAAAAGATGGTTTACCTCTTCTTGATTAATTATGCCAAAGGAAAACCCGAGATGGCCCTTGATGCCATTAACACTTTTCGTCGGGTAACTGTTTGTCTACATACTTTTACCTGCCAGAAAAAGTTTATAAAACCTGCTTCACACTAACATCATTGATCATCTCGAAACTTGCTGCAGGATGTGGAAGATGCCAATCCATTAATAAGAGCCTTAGCTATCCGTACCATGGGCTATATCCATGTTGACAAGGTCACTGCTTGTCTGATTCAACCCCTTCGTCATTGTATGCGTGATCAAGATCCATATGTTCGGAAAACCGCTGCAGTGTGCGTTGCAAAACTTTTTATGCAGGATCGCCACCTTGTAGAGAACGCCGGATTTATCGATCTCTTGCGTGATATGCTTGTTGACTCGAACCCTTCGGTATGTTGCGTAAAAGTGAGGAGTACAACGTAGCCTGGATATATCGTTGAATTTAACGCATTCAACCATTTGCCTCGTTAGGTCGTAGCTAATGCAGTTGCAGCACTAACAGAAATCTCAGAGAGATCAGATCACATCCAACTGAAGCTCAATATGTCGATTGCAAGCAAGTTAGTAACAGCCTTGAACGAATGCTCTGAGTAAGTACTCCAAAAGTGCGAGTGAGCCCAATGATTTCTGTGATATTTTTATCGACTTGGACCAAAATCACTTATCCTCGTATTAATTGGTTTTTTAAATAGGTGGGGACAGACTTATATTTTAGAATCTCTCATGTTTGTGGTACCTCAGGAACCTGGGGATGCTGAGATGCTAGCTGAGCGTATTGCTCCTCGTCTTCAGCACGCTAACTCAGCGGTTGTCTTGACTGCTGTCAAAGTTATTGTGTACCTTATGAATTACATGGCAAAAGACGACGATATCTCCAACATGTGCAAGAAGCTCTCACCACCTCTTGGTAATTTTTTTCTCAAAAACATTTGATCGGATTTCAGTAGGATGATCCCAGGTCTTGAAGCTAAAGTCTTTTTTTTTTTTTTTTTTTTTTTTTACCTCTTCTCTTTTTTTTCTTTGTTATTTTCTCCTCAGTGACTTTGTTATCCAGTGGTCCAGAGGTTCAATACGTAGCTTTGCGTAACATATTGCTAGTTATTCAAAAACATCCAGAGATCCTTAAGAACGACATCAAGATATTTTTCTGCAAATACAACGATCCCATTTATGTTAAGATGGCGAAACTGGAAATTATGTTCCGACTCGCCAATGAACATAACGTTGAGCAAGTTTTATCAGAGCTTAAAGAGTATGCGACAGAAGTTGATGTGGATTTTGTCAGGAAGGCTGTTCGATCCATAGGACGGTTGGCAGTTAAGATTGAGTCCACTGCCCAGAAGTGCGTGCAGGCATTACTAGAGCTTATTCAGACCAAAGTCAACTATGTAGTCCAGGAATCAATCGTAGTGATCAAGGATATCTTTAGGAAATATCCCAACCAATACGAGAGCATTATTGGTATATTGTGTGAGAATTTAGACAATCTGGATGAGCCAGAGGCTAAAGCAGCTATGATTTGGATTATTGGTCAGTATGCAGATCGTATCGAGAATTCAGACGAGCTTTTGGATGACTTTCTATATACCTTCCTTGAAGAAACTGTAGAAGTTCAATTAGCACTGCTTACAGCAACCGTCAAATTGTTTATCAAGCGACCGGCAGCAGGACAGGACCTTGTGCCTAAGGTATTGAAGTGGGCTACTGAAGAAGTCGATAATCCTGACCTTAGGGACCGTGGCTATATCTATTGGCGCCTGTTGTCGACGGATGTTGCAGCAGCGAAGGTATGGTTGCATCAATTTTATTATCATCTCGATATAAGAGCCTGCCGTGGCAAGTCGATCCCAAATCCTAAATTAGCTATATTTGACTAATTTTGAAATAGGCTGTTGTACTGTCAGAGAAACCTCATATCTCGACAGAGACTGACAATATGGATCCAGTGTTATTAGAGGAGCTCCTTCTCCACATTGCCTCGCTGTCTGCAATATACCATAAAGCCCCCACTACATTCATTCCCCACTGCAAACCTAGGTTTCTTATCCCTTCGCCCACTCTGAGGAGACAAAATTATGGAAGAGGGACTTTAATTCATAGGGACTCATATGAACATATGTACACCAATAATGGCAATAACAATGAGTACGTAGCAGCAGCGCCAAAACATCAACGTTTGTCTTACCACGAGCAGTCATTTGAGCAAGTGGCAGAGGCTTCGATCGGGAATCAAGAGTATTACGAACAAAAAATCAATGCAGAGAACCCCTATAGAACAGACACCACAGCAGCAGTTGGCTCGGGGAATAAGAATACCGAGGTTGACTTGATGTCCTTTGACTTGTAAAAAGTGGATTGGATGAAATATTACAAAAATAAACGCGTTGTTTGCTATCAGGTTATCAACCCGTTATATTCCTCGTTCTAAAAATATTAGGCTCGAATGACATTACAAAAAAAACTATTTTCCAGACAGAGATGATTTTATTATCTCATTTCTAAGAGCAATAGCAGCCATCTTTTCGGGGACTTCCATCAATAGAAAGGTTGTCGACGCTCCTGTAGCTTTTTTCCACTAATTCAAAAGGTTGAAGAGTGTCTGCCTCTCATTATCGTTTAGATCTTGAACACATTGCTTGAGCAAAGGAGAGTTTGCCTGTTGCCGGAAGAACTCAATGAGGAACTCTTTCAAGTTCAATTGGAATATCAGGTCTGCCTTCAAGTCGGGCTCCTCACTATATCCATCATCTTTATCAGTGTCGAAGAATCTTCGAGGCAGCTGATCTGAAAGAAATACTACACCATCCCCTTTGACGCGCTGTTTGATTAAACTGTTTTCAATTCCGAGTTCATCTTTTCTCTCTCTCTCAATATTGCCTTCATCATCATCATCTTCTTCACCATCATCTTCATCATGCTCGGCATAACCGTTCTTGTCGTCCACAATATCATCTAGTGTCTCGTCTTCAATCTTGATTGTCAAGTCCGCTATGAGCAACTTAACAATTTTAACAGGGGCAGTGATCATGGCATATTGTGTAGGAGCTAGATATATAAAATTAGGTCCCCGCAAGACTAATGAGTTGATATTTCGTTAATTGAAAGTAAAAAAGAAAGAAGTTGAAAAAATTCGCTTACCAGTCTTTGCTTTCGACCGCGTCATTCGGCGAGACGAATTCGTAACGATCATATCACCCTTGACATGAATAGCCAACATGCGAGGATCAGCCGCGATGAAAGCTTTCGTCAAGGCAACGGTGCTAAGCTTTTGATAGTAGACGCCTTGGAAGTCGACATGATTTAAGAGCCAACTAGTCAAGACGACATCTAAGCCAGTACGTCCATCGATGGTCATTGCGCTCAGAAAATCAATCTGTGCTCCCTGTTGGTCCAAGAATAGATAGGCAAATACCATCACCAAGGACTGAATGAATAAGGGTACCCTGGCACTAGCCAGTCGAAATGCCACAGCATTCAACATTTCGGGCAGGATGGGGGATATCATATTACCACCATTCTTGATCAGTTTAGAAATCAATTCGCCTACAAGTATAGCCCCTGGCTCGTCTTGGGATGGGTTCAGGAGCCTTGCAATGAATTTCATCAAAAGGTTGAGACCAGTTGATTCACTGTCCGAGTCACACCTATATGAGAAAGCCAGTATATTATTATGATATAAGTCAGACTGTGCTGGAAGCACGATAAAGATTAGTTTACCAACCAAATTCGCTCTTACCAATTGGCTATCTGATGGACATCCTTTTGTATGATTTGTATTAAACATTCCTGCCCGCTCTGAGTTATGGAAAGTAAATACAGTAAATTAAGTTGAAAATAGCTGCGATCGTGATTATAACAACAACAAAAAAGTACCTGGAGGATGCGACTGTCATCGCTGATTAATAGTACAGACATTAAATTTCCGAAGAATTGGGCAACAAAACCTGGCATCAGAGGTGATGGGCTCCCTTGAACAAACCGACTCAAGAGATCAATGGCTGACTTGATCAAATCTTTTTCAGGGTTGTGAACAGAGACTATCTCTGTAAGCACTGGCAGTGCTCTTGCGATGAGAGCAGAATTAATATATGGGTTAGCGGCAAGTACATCGAGTAAGTCTTTCACATCTGAAGATAACATAGTGCCTGTCGATATATTGTCCACTGAGTACTTAGACCACACTTCAAGAGCAAGTGGTCCAAGAAGAGTCTCAAACTCAGCTGTGACTGTAGTTTCTAGCTACAGTGATATGTTAGTGCAATGAACAGAAAGGATAGACGATCGAATTAAATAAACCAATAAGTCATTGTACCTTGCAGGTCGTGGTTAAGGTACGGATGACTAAACTGAGGACATCTTTAGTTGTTATTTCAATAAGAGGCGTAATTCCTTGAATGATAGATCGTTGGTACGGTAGAACGTAGTTTTTATCCAAATGAATGTAAAAGTTGTTGAGAGTCTTAAGAGCAGAAACTTTAACAATGGCAGAAGGTGTGTTTAGAATAGCTCCTACGGTAGCTGATACACATTGTGGGATCAAAGAAGTCGGTGTAATGGAGGAAAACTGAGAGGCGAGTACAAATGATCGTCCTTGCAGGAAAGGGTAATCATGCGCATAGAGATTACTCATGATAATATGTTCGAACAGCTTTCCAGTATCAACAGTAGTAAACTCGCCCGCTGTTGCTTTACTGCATAGCTCCTCAGATATCAGTCCTGTGGCTAAAAGGCATGCTTCCTGCAATTTCCACCAGTTTGGATCACCCGCTGCCCGCTCCTGAAGAGTCCTTTCAATCCCCTCATTAATGCTCATGCTTAACGCCTGAATTGCTTGATCTTTAAGGCATCCAACTATAGCTGATAGTGTCTCTTTTGCAGTAAAACGAATACTGCTAAGGGAGCTATCATCGTCCTCATCTGAGATGAACTTGTTGGGATCTGCGTGCCAGCCCTCAATTTGCTTATCTGTCATCTGAGTATATGGTAGGATGCTCTGTACAAGCCTGTGAATGATCTCCAGCACCCTATTCTGGCCAACAAGTGCCTGTTTGCGCCTCCTGCATATCATTTGCAGGAAGTCAAGTTGTGCTCGCAGATAAATCGTAAAGACTGTAGCCTTTTCATTTATGTTCTCAATTGGCTGTCTGTCCTGATTAATACTGCTAGCTGTATGCTCCTGAAAGTATCCTGCACGTAGAATAACTAGATCCTGCCAAACCACTGAAAGGACTGGGAGAGTGTATGATAATGTCAATTTCGGAAACCCTTGAATAGCAATGTTCATAGACTGAATGTTAACATGAGGTTAGACTTTCACATGATCCAAGAGATTATTCTCAGAATGGAAGAATCAGGGCCTTGGAAAAAAAAAAAAAAAAAAAATAGATAAATAAATATATAAGTAAATAAATAAATAAATAGGATGTAAGAGGATTACTTTGAGAATTTCGGTTTTTAGGCTCCACTCTGCATCTTCGACTTCAGAAATATTTGTTGTGCGTATGTTCAAAATATTAAGAAAAGCATCATTCCACTGGCCAAAAATAGGGGTAAGAAATGTTGTAACAGCTTCTGGATATTCCGATTTGAGAGTGTGAAGCATTTCAATGGCATTTCGAAAAAACAAAACGCATTGTGACCTGATAACGAAGGAATACATCTAAAATTATGAAATAAATGTCAGAGAAATATTACGCAAAATATCTATAGACAGAAAATTGACTTATTCAACACTAACCCGATCGGATATTAACACTCTAAAGAGCTCAGGAAATAACATAGAAGCGATTGCTGGCATCTGTGCATGCGTGACATCCTTGCTGAAAAACTCTAAGGAGTGGCTAATAATTGAGACGCTCTGCCTATTTTTATTCCATAATTGATCTAATTTTCAAAGCAATCCGCAAAAATAACTCACCAGTCAGGACTTGCATTGATCCATCGACTCCTTCTGCTGTCCCGCTTTTCAAAATTTGGGCCAGGATATCCAGTAGATCTGTCCAACAATCAGGCCAATCAGAATGGGCAATCTTGCATATGATATTAGCCTAAACATAGACACAAACGTTTTAGAATCTTAATCCTTGAATGGGATTCTCCATTGCTTTCGAAGAATTGCAGAATAGCTGGCTGCGTACGCAAGATGTGCGGATAACAGCTATGGGGTCTGAAAGCCCAGTAAGCACTAAATCATGAAAAACAGTCTTTATCTACAAGAAAATCGCACAAGTTAAAAAAGGTTTACTTCAGCATGAATAACATATTTGGCGAGACTGCACGGTTCCTAATGGAAAGTGTTGTTTTACTTCTGCAGGCGGCTCAGAACTATGGGATGCAGCGTCCTTGACCGACCATTGTGAATCGACGATAGCTTCCAGTAGTGTTGCAGCAGATTGACGCAGGGATATGTCACAATCCCGCGTCAATACCAGCTTTACCAGACTCAACGGATAATCTGTGTTTGCATATTTAGAGAAGTGGCAAATATTTTTCGTGAGAATACAATTTAAGGATTACACTACGCCTGTCATTCATGTTTCCTATTCAAAATCGTGATTTCCTTATTCACGATTGTGCTCATTCAATACCTGGTTTTAGCTCCAATTCCTTAAGCCGCAATTTAGCTTCTGCTCGCGTACTGAAGTTAGCAGACAGAGTGTCTACCACGGTTAGGAACACAGCCTGGTCCATCGTCTGATGTTCGATGTAATTTGCGTTGACAAAAAATAGCTCGACGCGTTGGCGATTGGTAGGCGTTGCCACTGCCCCTTAATTTAACGCGTGGCGACTAAATATCCAAGCCACGTCCATCCCACTAACCTTATTTCAAAAAATGAAGAACGAAAGTCAACCATACACATTTGTTCCTCTGTCGACTTGTCGAATGCTTGGTGAGATCAGGACTCATGGCACACATCCAAGTAGGGATTTCCCCCAGGTCATTTTCTTTTGTTCGTCATGAACGCCAAGCCATTAAGAGGATAGTGTTACGTTGCAGTTTCATGTCCACCGTAAAGTCAAACAGCAAAAAAAAAAAAAAATACTTAAGAATGTAACGGCAGATCCTTTGCATATGCATCGAGGATAGGTAATATTAACATCGTTACGCTGCGGGTTTTATACTGCAATCTATAAATTCAGTTTCGACATTGTATATCGAAAAGTCTTGTTCCCACCTCCAAACAAAAATTTGCACATGTACCAGGTCATGACATGGTTCCGAGTCAACAACTACTGCTCCGAGCAGGAATGATGCGTCAGGTAATTTTATTTGAGAAAGATTATGTATCGACAGTAAGTTAAATTATGCTAAACCTGGGTGTGTCTGTTTGTGAAGTAACCTTTGATATGTCTATATTTTTAGTCTTCTTCAGGCATTTATTCTATTCTCCCTTTTGGTCAACGTGTTCTCGACAAGATTGAGAATATAATTGATGAGGAGCTTGAAAACATTGGATGTCAAAAACTGTCACTGCCCAATCTTTTGCCATCCGAAAACTGGAAAAAGACAGGACGTTGGGAAAGCACTGGGCAGGAGATGTTCAAGCTTAAGGATCGTAAAGGGGCGGACTTTCTGCTTGCGCCAACGCATGAAGAGGAAATTACTTCACTCATCGCAAAAGAAATCCAGAGCTATCGCCAGCTACCTATTCGTGTTTATCAAGTTGGGCGTAAATTTCGGGATGAATTGAGGGCTAGAAGTGGGTTGCTGCGAGGGAAGGAGTTTTTAATGAAGGACTTGTATACTTTTGATGTATCAGAAGAGGAGGCGCTCAAGACCTATGATGACGTCGTATTGGCGTACAGACGGATTATGAAGCGTTTTGGCATCCCATACGCTGTTGTAAGTGGTTTCGGCAAGGAAAGTAGTAAATTCTCTTTTTCTATTGCGTAAGTTGTATAGGCGTTAATTTTATATATACGCTTCCCTTTATAGGCCGAAGCTGATACTGGCAACATCGGAGGGACTCATTCGCATGAATTCCACGTTCTTTCAAAAGGTACAGGGATACGCATTGGACCCATTTATTCCGGTGACGGTCGTTTAGTGCTTCATGAAACTTACATTTGCACGAATCCATTTTCTATTAGTTGGGGAGGATTCCCTTCTGTCATGTGCATCATGTGGATATACCTCAAATGAGGAGCGAGCTATCGGGATCATCCCAAACATCCCAACAAAGGCAGCAACAAAGTTCCACTGCTCCGATATTGTCCCAAAATGGGTTGAATCTCTAGACATTATTCCTCGATCTACTTTCAAGCTTAGACCCAAGGTGCAGCTTGGAGTCATGAAGATGGAATCACAAGACGAAACAAAGGCCAGCTCATGTGCATTGGTCGCAGTCGCAACAGCAGGTGACCGCAGTGTGAATGAAATCAAGGTTTCAAAAGCTATCGGAAAGATTGAGTTTGCCAGTTCCATAGATGATGTCAGGACTCTCATAGCCAATGATTCTCTGGACAAGATCACAGTATGCATAGATCAGTCACTATACCCAGGACAATCCTCTTTAAGAGCAAAGGACCTGGATATGAAGGGGCTGAAGGACCCTATGTTTGAAGAACTGAAGTCTATATTCTCAATCGAGAACAGCATTTGCAATCTACATGTTATCTACGGAGACTACCACAACTGCTTACCTGAGGACGGTTGCCCGCATTGCTTTAATAACAAGGGGACTATTGAGCCTATGAAGATGACAAGGGCAATCGAAATCGGGCATACATTTATGCTTGGGACGAAATATTCACAGCCTCTTGGCGCCATGTTTGTTCTTGAAGGGACCCAAAACCTTGAACCTATGCAAATGGGGTGTTATGGCCTTGGTATAACACGTTTACTTGCCTCGATTGTTGAAGCATCACATGACCAAAAGGGTATTATTTGGCCAGAGTCTGTAGCACCTTTTCGAGCAGTGATTGTTACTTCCGAAGATGAACGATGTATTACTGCCGCCGAAAGTATATACGATATAGTTCAAAAGGCACTGAAGACTAAATCGGGGGTGATTATTGACGATCGACTAGATGTCACCCTTGGATTCAAGATGAAAGATGCAGAGTTGATTGGGTATCCATGGATGATTATCATTGGCAAAGGATTTTTGAGGACAGGCAATGTGGAAGTGCAACACCGCAAGACAGGCGAGAAGTGGTCTCTAGAGCGGCCGAAGATCCTGTCCTTCTTTGAAGAGCGACAATTATAACAAGATGTCCAGTTGTCATTGATGATTAATAAACCTCAATAGAACAGCAAGTAGAGGCTGGGATGTAGATGGCGATGCAAACGTTTAATTGTCCAAACAGACAAACAGATATCAACCGGCTTGTCACTATCATGAAAATAAGCAGATTTGATTATGAAGACGAAGACGAAGAGAGTCATGAGGAAGCACTGCCCTCGACCTCTAGCCACTGTCACTGCCCCCCCAGGTACTCGCTCTTCCTTCAAGTTCAACTCCTTTTTTTTTTTTTTTTTACACGTTTCTGTCCCCATATGTCTAATTAGACACTCCTCCTTTCCCTCTTCCTATTCGTCTTCCCGTTTACATCTTATATACTAGCTTCTCTGTCTGCTTTCCTTTCATAACATCTCGACTTCGATTTCATTTTGAAGCCTCTAATCGCGCTTGATTAACTCTTACTCGCATTCTTTTCACCTAACATCTCTCTGGCCTCTTCTATCCCACTTACTCTGATTCTTTCTTGACCATAAAAAAAAAAAAAAAAAAAAAGAGTTGCTCAGGTCTGACAAAATGTGGAGAACTCTAGTAGGGAAATTTCAGCCCCTCCCAGCCTCGACAAATAATGAATCACAAAATGAACGAGATCTAGAGAAGAATTGGGATGAACGCGACACAACTGGAGTTGCTGGCATGCCGGATAACGCGGCATCTCATTCAGAAATAACACAGTAAGTTTCATCAGATACAGATAGGGTAGTGTCAGCGTTGAACAGCCTGATCATTTCAAAGTCCACAGCTGGAGAAAAAAAAAGCTATTAATGATCCGTCTTTTACTTCAATAGATTGCGCACAGCATTTTTTACTTGCATGGAAGCAGCGGAAGAAGAGGTTTTTTTTTTTTTTTTTTTTTTTTTTTTCCTTCCTTCCCAAGTGGCATTGATAACACACATCAACGACTAACAGGCAATTTGACTTGGTCCCTGATTACAATTATTTTGATATCCAACAGAGGCTTCAACTATTCCAGACAGCGCTGCAATTATTTGTTTCGATCTTTGGACGTCAGGTATCGGGACAGTTGGTCGCTGAAAGGTAACTTCTGCACAATACAATGGCAATCATAAACACAGACAGCCTTCGTTTTTCAAAAAAGAAAAAAAAAAGAAAAAAAAGACTAGATAAGAGTCCCTGAACCAAATCTGAGCAAGCGAAGCATCAACAGTATATTTGTCCAATATATATAAATAAGGTGGCATGAGGACAAGGAAAAGATGAATACAAGGCAACATTAAAAATCAACAGCTGAACGAAGCGCATACTTTTGTGAACAGGCGGAACGAAGGGAAGATAGGCACTGGTTGAAGCTATTTCTTATTAACGCTTGGAAATGTGCTATTCTTTGCTACTCTTCTCGTGAGTAGCATTCATGATGTTAAAGCCTTTGTTGCAATGGCAGCTACCCAACTAGTTCAAGCGCTTCGTTCAGTAGCAGAGCGTGACTTGACGGACGATAGAACGAGTGCTGGTATGTTTGATGGTCAAATACTTTTCTTACTGTATTGTTTCATATTTTATGAGTGCTAGGACTAATAAATAAATTGTTTCATAGAGTATATGAGAGTACTTCGTAAGACAGAGACATTTAATGCACTGAAAGCAATCGATATTTTATCGAAAGCACCGGTACGGACGAAGAACATAGTTAATGGGGACAATGAAAGAAGAACGTTTTATATTATAATAACCATAACAACAATGATAATGGTGACCATGATAATTCCAGCAATAAAATCTCATGTCCATCTATTTCTTCCATCTCATTAGGATAACTTGCTTTCAATCTTGGTTCAAAACAAGGTACACACTAACCTATTGGAGGTGTTTTTGGCATTTGTCAAGTTTCCCTCACAAGAATTTGACGCAACCATGAACCAGAATGTGGCATCTATTTTGGTTGTCTCTACTCTTACCAATGGACTCAAGAGGCTCTTATGGAGAAAACCTGTTATATCTGTTCTTATTGAAAGCGATGAACTCTACGGCCTGTTTGAAGCATTGGTCATCCAACGAAGTAGTAACCTTGGTGGAGACCCAGCAGAGCTATACATCTGGAAAGCTCGGTAATTACTTCTTATCTTATTTAGGTCGATGTTCACACAGGATTCACACAGGATTCAATTGAGTTTTGAGTACTTTCTAATCACAACAATTTTATTATGGGCTCTAGAGTCATGGATGTGGTAGACTATGTAGTGGAGACAACAGAGACCGATGTGATGCCATACCTGCATTCTAAGGACTGTGCTAAATTACTCACTGATGCATTGAAAGAATATCTTGTTGATGGAAGTATCGACTCTGTACATCGAGAAGAGGGTATTTTAATCTTGCGAATCATCGTTAAATTAATCAAGGTAAAGCTGACTCTACTGCAATTGGCGAACTCGACTGCCAAGCGTTTATATCATTCTAATTGAAGTTAATGTTGATCGAACTAGAAATCATCATTGATGTCAAGTGTACTATTGGATGACTTCAAAGAAAACAAGATATATGAGACCCTTGCGATGCTTCTTGTGTCTCCTCCATTTGATGAAGACATGCTCACATTCAAGGTTTGTGATAAAATCGTCAGTCTAATTGCCTTCTTGAAACTGCTCTCACCATTTTTTTTTTTTCTGCAACCATAGTATACTATTATATCTCTAATCGAAGAGCTGGCATTTATTGACAAAGAAGCATTGACACCACCCGATGAAGGCACACCATACCAACACCAAGGTTTTTTTTTTTTTTTTTTTTTCGGAAGGAGGAATAGGCGTTTGTATTGATGTATAAGTTTAATCAAATAATGATTCTTTAATGTTGGATTAGATTTCGTTTTTCCTGTAGTAGGCCCTGAACATGGTAAGTATAGAGCTTAATTTCTTTAATGAAAACCTTTCTGTCTTCATACTTCAGTCTAATCTGAGCCGGTGTTCCCTTTCTCTTACATGGAATGTTAGCTGGCGCTGTAGTGCGAAATATGGTAGCTTGCCAAGTCCTGTTGACGGCCCTCTTATACCCTGACATTTCCAACATGACTCTCTTACCTGCCGGTAATAAGGAGCATGCTGTACCTCCAACCCAATTTTCGCTCACAGTTTTTTCGACCCTTCTATCCATTATTCGAGATCATCCTATGAACTATTTCTTACTGGAGCGTCTCAACATACTCTCTTATGCTATCGAGCGTCTTGACACTTACCATTCAGAACTTCAGGTACGTTTGGAGATAGCAATGCTTCGTAGGATTAACGTTGATGTAGAGCTTTAACATTGTTCACCGACCTTTATCGATCTAGTCCTCCGTCATGGAACTGTTTACATATGTACTTAAGGATTTGAACTATGTCCCATTCAGAGACCTTGTTATCATGTCTATTCACTTCCAAGGGACATCATCACCAAGGACCACAGCTCTTGTGTGCAATACCGTTGCTAGTCTGCTGCAAACGACCTCTGGGTTCAAGGATGTCCTGCGTGAGGTGGGATTGATCGATGTGTTCTGTAATATGCTCGAAGAGCTTTCAGTAGTGCTTAGAGAGACGTTTGGAAATCCACAGTTCAACAATCGTATCTCAGTCATCGATTTTGGAAAGGCTTTTAAACCAGAAGCTAAGCCACGGAAATATGGGATTGAAGTAGTTCATCACTTCAATAGTATTATGGGTTGTCTGGTAGAGTTGCTCCGTGGGAGCAGAAGTAACATCACACTTTTTCAAACCACGTAAGGCGAGATAATTGGTATATTTCAAGGTGCGTGGTAACTTGAAGGGCTCATATTAGATGGTCAAAACTAATATAACTTTTTTATTTTTTTTTATTTCCTTCACATTTATAGATTTAAGGGCGATTTATTTTCGCTTCTGCATTACAACGAAACTAGAGATGGGATTCTGCGAGTTATTGCTGTGCTTGTGGTGGAGAGCTACCGGTTCTTCCTGGAGGACAAGGAAGCATCTCTACTCAAGTCTTCACCAAGGAATTCCTCTGGACCCTCAGCACAAAAAACACTGACTGCCCCTTATCAACTCACTCAATTATGCGAAATTCTGCAAAGTGTAAATCGCTATGACTTTAAAATGAAGCTGGCGATCCTCAATTCGCTCAACGAAGTGTTTTTGGAATGCCCAGAGCTTAAGGATGTCTTCAGAGAAGGTGGAGGGTACGTCTCAATTGTCTCCCTGTTGATCCGACTTGAAGATGCATATCCGGTGATCGAGAGATACGATAATCTCAATCTGCCGAAGAGGAAGCAGCGACGTGATCCTCAGACAAACGAGCGGATTCCAACGAAAGCTGACATGCTCGACCTTTTCACTATGGTGTTCTCTGTACTTTCAGAATCTATGCGCGACCATGCAGGAAATAGCAACTACTTTGAAGAGCACATTGGGTTCGGATCATTGGCAGATGCGCTCCAATTAACAGGTGTATTTGGTCCCAATGGCGATGCAGCCAGAATGCTCGGTATTTTATTCGCATTTGCTACCCAGAACGAATCCGTACTTCACATTTTCGACGACCCCTTAGAAATTGAGCAGACGCCAGAAGTGGTGGCGAAATGGCTCAATAGCCCCAAAAATTGCGTCCAAAACCCACACGTTGTCTTAGGCATTTGGAGAATATGCATGAGTCTACAAGATCAAGAACCACTTGCCTTTTGTGGGATGATGTCATTATTCGCTTTGTCATGTGCCAATAGAAGGAATCAGGTGTTG
The DNA here is from genome assembly GCF_002105155.1 of Lobosporangium transversale. Classification (NCBI taxonomy): domain Eukaryota; kingdom Fungi; phylum Mortierellomycota; class Mortierellomycetes; order Mortierellales; family Mortierellaceae; genus Lobosporangium; species Lobosporangium transversale. The sequence continues at coordinate 74,389 of NW_019029054.1, read as the reverse complement.
ATGGGACAGACGGTTCTACTAGACGAGTTGCTGAAGACGTTGTTTGACGATCCTCCTTCAGCGGTTCGAATCAGCGGTAATACTTCCTTGGAAGAGGGAAGCGCCATGCGCGATATTATGTGCAGACTAGCGAAGCGACTGATTGAGATGGGCATGTCATCGGTTGGATTCCGGTATCTCATGGAGAAGTTTAGCGCCACCAAAGAAATCTCATTTGGAGAATGCTCAGGTTTGCTAGATATGCTCCTTCATGGCGTAACACATTCAAGATGGCCAAGTTTCGTGCAGTTCGATGGGCACAGTCGTCTAGATCTACGATCTCTTGGTTCCCACAGCTTCCCCCCAACTAATGGATACACTTTCTTAGGCTGGCTTTGCATTGAATCATTCGACGAAGAGCTCGCAATTCAAATCCTTGAAATTTCAGATGAAGATCAGCGATGCTACCTTAGTATCCAAATCGAGCCGGAGACCCACAGGCTTGTCGTGAGTGTTTCACATCACCATTCCGTGTCCTTTAACTTTTCTTTCGAGATTGGACGCTGGTATCATCTTGCTCTCGTTCATGCTAAGCCGAAGCTCACTATTCCCGGAGGATCTCTCTCTGTTTACATTGATGGTATCCTCGGCGATAAAATTAAATGTGGATATCTCTCATCACCCAGTGGAGAAGTCAAAGGCTATCTTGGTCGCAATCAAAAACCAAAATCGCCGCTCAAGAAGGAAGGTTCAACTCTTTCCTGGAACCTTGGACCATGTTACCTTGTCGCGGAGCCATTGGATGAGCAGATTATGGATGTTCTATATAATTTGAGCCCTCGTTACCATGGCAACTTTCAAGACTCGCTTGGGAAATTTCAGACATATGAGACATCAACTGCTTTGAACATCAATCTCGATGAGGCTCGACGTCGATCATTACCAAGCAGTCGCAGTCATGAGGAGCAAGCTGCATTAATGAATGCGATTCGTGGTACAATTGGAAATAGTATTCCTGAAGACAAGCTCATATTTGCATTTTCTGGCGGAAACTTGCTGAACTCGGCGGATACAAGGACTGTAGGGGCACTTGCAGGTATTCAACAAAGAGAGCAGTTTTATAGGATCCTCTTTAATTCTGCGATCCCTCGAATTCATCGTGGAATCAACCCATTGTCTGCCATTGGCATTTTGGTTGGCAACCCATTGGTCGCTGCTCCGCGTGGATTAGATGACTCGATTTGGAAGGTTGGTGGATGTGTTGTCGCCTTGAGGATTGTAGAAAGTGCCAAAGATACTGCCACATTAGAAAAGGCCGTACTTTTGCTGGACCAACTGATTCGATGCAGCTGGCGTAATTCAGAAGATATGGAGCGAATCTTTGGGTATGAAATTCTCGGATACATCCTCAAACAAAAGAGAGCACTCTTTTCAATCGACATGGTGAATACCCTTTTGAGTGTTGTTGGCATGGACCTGGAATATCCAGAGTAAGTGAAAATGATTGAGTATCAAATATCAACAATAACTGATTTTGGATGTATGAGTTCATTCCTTGACTTTTTATCTTGTATTTGTCTGAATAACTCTACCGACTAGTGATTCCGTTATTACAAATTCGTTTGCATTCAGGCACCTAATGTTGGACATGGATATCTGGAGAAAGACAGACATCAACATACAGCTCCTTCATCTTGAACAGTTTAAAATCTTTTTGCAGCACAGTCATAAGTCATCGTTGAACGTCAAACGTCTCAGCACAATGCGTAGGGCCATATTTGCTGCGAGTTTTTAACAAATGGATCCTGCATGTGTTTTCTGGCACTCTTCTAACAATCTTTCCTCGATATTCTGTAGATGTTGTCAAAAAGATGCTCGCACCCCTGCGGACTGGAAACTATCCTTCCATCCAACTCCCTAATTACGTGGATGCTATGAAAACTGTAGTTTTTAATCAGTTTTCGACGGAAACTGTTCGAAACTTGGCCACTTTCCTTGTCTCGACTCTAAAGCAAAGTGAGTGGTTGGGACATATTTAGTGATCCAATCATTTGAGCAACAAACACTCGAGTAACACGGTTTTAAAATTTATTGTATTTTAGCTAACTCCAACCGGTCGATGTCGATGTCATCGCAGAGACGTCCCGAGTTGGATCTGGAGAACACGAAGACTTCGTTAAATGTCGATATTATCATCGATCCAAAGGAAACGCCTGTTGGTTCCACCCTCAAGCACGCTATCATGGGCAATGCCATCATGGAGATGCTGGAGCACATTTTATGTGAACGAGGCAATGTGGATTATGTTCATAAGTTTGCCACTACGATCACCAATAAGTGGACTCTCCTATTCGTCGAAAACCCTGGCAACCCTTATGGCGCAGTCCTTGCTACGAGAATACTGGCGAGACTGTTGTACACGCAGGGATCTGCTTATATGGCTAAATTCAAAGCATCCTACGGGTTCTTGGTTTTGCAGTCGTATATTCCACAATTCTGGAACTTGGTGCCCATGATTCACGTTATGGTCTGCATCTTGCTTGGCGTTGATGTCTGCGAAGTCCCATTGCGTGCGTCTATGGATAATGAGACTCTTCACAACCTTTATGGTGATTCTATGGAGGCTTCCGGTAGAGTTGTGTGCACTGATGCCCTTCCCGCATTCATGACTATGCTTAAGAATGGAGTTGCAGCAGCTGTTACATCTACAAGCAACAAACTCAGCACAGGTCAGGACCGTGCTTCTAGGGTCGTAGAAACATATCAGGCGCTCATCGAGTTTTTTATTGAGATGCAAACCAGCTCAAGGGTTTTCCGAGAGATATTCACTCGGCAGGAATTCATTGATGAGATTGCGAGCATTCTATTCCCTTTCATCTGCCATAGTTCGAAAGCAATGGTTGTGGAAGCTGAACTCGATTATATTGCCTCTGAGCCTACAGTACCAGCGGGCGAGTCTTCTGCAACTAGCGTCGCTACAGCAGATGTAGATGTCAATTTACAAAGTATTCCCTCTAGCCGGAGCTCACAACATTCTTCAGCATCATCCTTCGTTACTTCTGAAGCGAAGACAGTTGAAACTGATTCTGCACTCGATTCGGATTCAACGCCCATGACAAGCGCACGCTCTGTTTCGCCTACTGCCACTGCTGCAGCCGTTACATTTCCAGCATCTGGAATGCATTCCACTGCTACATCTAGTTTTTCACTAACCGCTGCGCAGTCGGCCTCTTTACAAGTCTCACAGACGTTTTCAGAGAGCTCATTCAGAAGGACATCATCGTCTACAAGTATTGGCCGCGTCAAAGACGTGGATTTGAAGGCTGTACAGGAACCTATTGCTCTATCCCTGCTTAAGCTCTTTGTGGTCATTTGTATCGACTCTATACTGGATCCTTTGCAGCGCCCCTTAGCTGTGATTGATTTGGCATTGCAGTCGTGTCCACCTGCTTACAAAGGTTTGTTAGAGGGTCACTATTGTCTTACACTGTCTTTATTACTTCATAATGAAAATTGGTATTTAACTGTTGTCGATTGTGTACATTCTTGCAATAGATCACCAAATATACTTTCAAAGCTTCTTGCTAGGGCATGTTGTAATTGGTTTGGAGCAAAGCATTGAAGCACAACCAGAAGTGCTGGCTGATAGTCGTATAATGGCAAATTTGGATCAATTCTGCGAGCTGATTGTAGATTTAACGTATCAGGGCTGGTTTGTGGGGTCGTATCTAATTCAGTTTGACCTTATTGCCAATATCTTGGAAGCCATCTCCCATGATGTTTCACTGCCCATTCCAACTATCCATGCAGCACCCACCGCTCGACCCGATGCAATTCGAACGCATCTCACGTCATTATTGTATAGATTAGTTTGTTTTACGCTGGGACAGTGTCATATCGGAACGGAGATCCAAACAGCCAAACTTGAGGCGCTCTTAGACAAGTGTATTTACTTCCAGAAGATTCTATTAAGCAGCTGCGCCGGCGATGTCGAGTTCATGAAGTGCTTGATATTGCACCTCTTCATGTTTTTACCCGAAGCTGAACCTAAAACTAGAAACAACATAATGATTTTGATCAAACTCATCTTCTTAATGCGACCTGTAGAAGCCTCTGGGCTATTAAAGCTCAAGCCAACAAACCCAAGTGATGACGAAGACTCTGTCGATGAGGGCTATAGCGCACTGGTTGAAGCGGTAAGTTGGATAGCTTGTTGTCAATGAGATAATTGTCAAGTAGAATAGCGTCTAACAAACTTGAGTCTCAATAGAACTATCCGGATCTTGTGAAATGGCGCAATACACACACAGCGGAACTAGATACCATTTTTGCCGACTTCCGTAGATTGTGGGATGCCATGATGGCTGCGGAATCGAGAGCTAGCGAGGATTCTCAGCGTCAAAAGTATAACCGCAGGACTCAGAAGTTGAAGCGTCTTTTCCGTCGCCAACATTTAGAGCGCAACATTCTACAGCAATATAAACTCAAAACTGTAGCTTGGACGAAAAGTATTCAAGAGATGGAGGAAGTCAGATATGCTAAATCGCTGCAAGATTTGGATGACCATGTTCGATTTGTCAAGAACGAATGGAAGAACCTTGTTCGTGACGTATGCAGAAAGGGCGCAATTTGGGAGGATAAAGAATCTCCCGAGAGCCAGACTCCAATTCGTTGGAGATTAGATTTCACAGAGGCAAGGTCTAGAATGAGGCGGAAATTAAGGGTGAACGAGCGTAAGACTGATGAACCTTATCTTCCTAAGCAAGGCGGATCCTCGGCCTTAATAGAGGGTAAGACTTCAAGTATGAGCATCTCCAGTAATGTCAAATCTAGTCCGATACCTGTTGCAAAGAGCAGGATTGAAAAGCTTAAGGAGGCAGATGTAGCGTCTGTGTCTTCGTTCGATAAGAACTCGGATATGAAGAGTGACAACGACAATCTTGTCGGTAATACTACCCCGGATATGAGCTCAGTCAATGGACTCAATAACGTGATCGAAAACAATGAAGAGGTGGTTGCAGACAGGGATGGCGCAGAAAACACTGAAGCTGGTCAGACTCAAGAGGCTGCGGTGGATACTGCAGATGTAGATCAAGACAGAGATGCCGAGCCTGCGTTTGAAGAAGCAGCTAATCGCAAGATCCTAAGACTACTTGAGGCAGGGGATGTTGTGTACGAAGTCTATAACATGAGCAGAGTAACTGGTTTGGATGCTGTTGAGGGCTTGCTCTTGCTCTGCAAGCATAATATGTATCTCATTGACAACTACTTCCAAAAATTGGATGGCGAAGTCGTGGATATCAGTGAGGTCCCCGAATCTGAGCGAGATCAATACTTACAACTTTTGGCATCAAATACTCCTTTATCACAGTCTTTATCAGACTCATCCGAGGTTCGTCACCAATGCAGGAAGTGGCGGTTCGAAGACATCAAGGAGGTTCATCGTCGTCGATATTTGCTGCGAAATGTTGCACTTGAGTTGTTTTTTGTGGATGGACGTAACTACTTAATCAACCTCAACCTGCACCAGCGTGATCTTGTCTACAATCAGCTCGCCAGCCGAGTAGGATCGTTGGCAACTAACAACCTTCAAATGGGGGATCGTTCTGCCATGGTGGAACCCAATAGCAACCCCAATCAGAACCAGTCATCATTGGGATCTAAACTTGCTAATATTTTTGCGCCTCCTTCGATTGCCGATATTACAACCAGATGGGAAAGGCACGAGATTTCTAATTTTCAATACTTGATGCACCTTAATACCATGGCAGGACGCACTTATAACGATCTTACCCAATACCCAGTCTTCCCCTGGATCTTGGCAGACTACACAAGTGAAGAGCTCGATCTAACAAATCCAAAAACTTTCCGTGATTTGTCACGGCCCATGGGCGCTCAGACTCCAGACCGTGAAAAAGAGTTTAATGACCGCTATCATACTTGGGATGGAGGTGATGATCATACGCCGCCTTTCCATTATGGGACGCATTACTCATCTGCAATGATTGTATGTTCTTACTTGATTCGCCTCGAGCCGTTTACACAGGAATATCTGAAACTTCAAGGTGGACAGTTTGACCACGCGGACCGATTATTTCACTCAATTGGCAAATCTTGGATCTCCGCCTCACAGAAGACCATGTCTGATGTACGGGAGTTGATTCCAGAGTTCTTCTATCTGCCGGAGTTCTTGTTGAACACAAATGAGTTTAATTTCGGTAGTCTGCAAACGACGGGAGAGCAAATCGATCACGTCAAACTGCCGCCCTGGGCTAAAGATGATCCCAAGATCTTTATAGCAAAGCATCGTGAAGCACTTGAGTGTGATTATGTTTCTGCACACTTGCATGAATGGATTGACTTGATCTTTGGATACAAACAACAGGGGCCTGAGTCTGTTCGTGCTGTAAATGTATTCCATCACATGTCTTATGAAGGTGCAATTGACCTTGATACAATCGACGATCACATTCAGAAGTCAGCTACGATTGGAATCATTCATAATTTTGGCCAGACTCCTCGACAGCTATTCAAAAAGCCACATGGACCGCGTCTTCCTCCAAACCGAGATCCTCTGAGCCCGAATTACTACTCCATAGTGAACCATGCAGAGTATTTAACTCAGTCAGTGGTTCCAGTCAAAGGTACAGCCCATTTTATATTTCGTTAGTTCTTAACTGATAGTCTAAGGAAAAAAAAAACTAAGATGTGAATTCATATTTTAATAGATATTGGTTTGCCGGTGGGAGAGATCATTTATCAAGGTGACAAGGCTTTCGTTGGCCATTCACAACGTGCATATGAGCCTTATGCCTGTAGTAAATATGTTGAGTGGGGCTTTTCAGACAACTCTGTACGCTTATACTTGACAGAGACGAATAAGACTCTTGGAATATTTGAAAACCTGCATTTGGAGGCCATTACCTGTGTGAAATGGGCGGATGATCGCACCATAGTCACAACCTCTCGGGACACTGTCGTCTGCATCTGGAGAATCGTTCATTCCCGCTCTTACGAGCTCAAGTTGATGAAATGTTTGCGGGGCCATCGTGAGACAGTTCACACAGTGGCAGTCTCGGTGGCATATTCGATTATTGTATCTGGGTCTGAAGACAAATCATGCATTGTTTGGGATTTAAATCGACTTGAATACGTCCGGCAGTTGGGCAAGCATGAAGATGGGGTCCGTGTAGTGGCTATTAATGACGCTACAGGAGATATTGCTACGTGTTCAGGGCCAGTGTTGAGACTGTGGACAGTCAACGGCGATCTGATTCTTCAAAAATACGCCACTCAGATAGGAGACCCTATCCTGGACTGTGTGTTTTATGCAGGAAGGACTGGTGAGTGGGTGCCTCGGGATATAATTTTTACGAGCCACCGGCGTGGCACGATCAAAATTTGGGAGAAGGCTGTGATGGACGCTGACCATCAGAGAAGCTCATACCAGTCAGCAGTAGGAGGTATTTCTGAGAAGATCACCGGGGATAATGAAAAATCCCTTTCTGGGGGCACAGTTATGAACCCGCCTTTATCAAACACAGAGTCTAATGTCCTGAATACAAGTGCTACGTTGCAATCCTCAAATGCGCCCGAAGAGTCCGCTGCAAACAGCACTGAAACTTCCTTTGCTGCTGGTGAAAACGTGAGCATGGGATTTGTACCGACATTGCCTAATACTTTGGCTGGGGAGGAGTCCGCATCACCCACCGGGTCTAGATCCAGGCAATCATCACATACAACAACAGGTAGCACCATTGGAATAACTTCTCAGTCACATAGAGGGCAACGCACTGCAAAATGGACATTGCGACTACGACAGGCATATGTTTACGAGGATCGCCTGAGAGTTGATAATGGCGTTGTTCCCAACATTGTATCACTATATGTTTCAAGGTATGATCCTGTACCATGCAACTTTTGTGTTGCAACAAGCCAAATTTTTTTTTTTTTTTTTTTTTTTTCGCTTTCTTACGCCTTCATTTCCTCTTCTAGTACTAGGCGTGCTCTCTATAGTGGCGATTCACTTGGGCGTATTTTCGTATGGGTATTACCAGACGGAAGTGGTTGCACACATTGGATGCAACCAGGACGTGATAGTGTCTGTGTGAATTGTCAGACTCGTTTCCCATTGCTTGAACGCAAGTTCAACTGCAAGACATGCGGTGGGATATTTTGTGGAACCTGTACATTTGTTCCCCTCTCAGGCTTTGCAGAGAAGCAAGCACGCTTCTGTTTTAAATGTTCTGGTGGCAAACTGAAGGAATTGATGGGTTGAAAAAGGAATTAGATTTGTCAATAAAAATGTGTATCTGTTTCATGTCCATTCATTTTATTCTTTCGAGATCGTAAAATTGTATTAACTGTTATCATTAAAGATAGGTATCTGATTCACTTCCTGCTCGAGAACTTGAGCTGATTCGTTACCGAGCCCTTGATTCACCAATTGGTCTGCACGTCGTAACAGCAAGTGTCTTTTGTTCAAATTCAGATCTCCAACTGCAAACGCCAAACATAATTCAACTATCACAAGTCCCACCCATCCATAGGTGACACCTGGTCTTATTGTATTGACCTGGCAATAAACCTTCGCACTCTGGTTGTCTCCAAACGCTTGCTCGAGCGCGCACCAGTGCTTAGATTGCAAGCCTTTACTATTGTTGTTTGCAACATCATCGGATTTCTCATGAAGTTTGTTTTCTTCTCTCGTCACCGCGAGTCGGTTTAGAGAGCGGAAGTTCTCTAACGGGTATTCTGGTATTATACGGGTCGGAAGAGCTCTTTTAATTAGAAGCTTCTTGGCACTGCTGTTGAAATTATCTATTCTCCTCTTAGAAAGTGCTTCGGTTATAGAGCTGGAAGTGCTGGTATCGCTTCTATGGTGAGGATACATAGGCTCATCCAAATTAGGGAGGTAACCAACAGGCGGCTTCATCTGACCTGCTGGCCAATACAGTGCAAGAGCAACGAGTCCAAGACTGAATATCACTCGGGAAATGATGTAGAGTGTAAGAACGACTCGCCTTCGCCGTTCTTTATAAAGATAAAGCTCTTTTTCAGCAGTTGTCGTTATTTTGATCAGCTCATTTGATGATGAAGGTATTAAAGAATGTGGAGCAGAATTTGTAATTGGATCAGAAATTTGTGATTCAACTGATGATTCTGTTGTGAGCGATTGTGCATTAGTAACAGAAGAGAGGATCTGGTCTGTCGGAGGAGTAACAGTGATGACAGGTGCAGGCATTACGGACTGGTGTTCAATTCCAACATGATCTTTCGTTCTTCTTTGCCTTATCGACTCCTCTTCTTCAAGGGTATCTCTTTGTTCTCGTTTTTGTAACGGCCAATATTGGTCACTTGAATGCTCGAGGTTAGGCTGATGCTCAGACTCTCCTATAACCTGTCTGTCTGCTGTCGCAGCAGTAGCAGCGGTTGGGGCTGGTGACGACTCTTGAGGGTTCTCTGAGAAGTCTACTCTTACTTCTTCTCCCTCGTTATTGTTGCCAATGTCGTTGTCAGGAGCCATAGTGTTGAAACAACAGCAGGACATATTAGAAGCATAAATCAACAACATTAAAGCCATCATCATGGCTAGAAGATCGGGTGTTAACAACAAAGCAGCTTGAGTGGAGATATCTGTGAACTCCAAGTTCATTACATTGGATTCAAATGATAGCGTGATAGCGTCCAATATTAAGGTGACAAAGCCAAGTACTAGGATGAAAAGACGCACATTTCGGAGGATTTTCCGACTAAAGGGCGATTCGGAGAGACGAGAAAGATATTGATGAACATTATGAACAAATAAAGATCTGGATATAGAACTAGAAAAAGGTGAACGTATAGATGTTAGTGGTTCAGAGGGGGAAGATGCTGTATTCATGGCCGCCACGTTGATCATGATAAATAGGTCAAGATATAAAGAAAGAAAGGTTGCATGCTGTAAAGGAAGCAATGGAAAATTCAAAGGATGATATCAGAGGAGTGGAACTAAAGAAAGAGAGGATGTCAGACAATACCTGAAATTGACTATGTGACTGGCAGCGAATAAAAAAAAAAGCATTCTGTGCGTTTAGGACGTTTATTCATTTGTGCCTCTCTATGCCTGCAATTCATGGCGATCTCATTCCAACAGATCGCCGCGATGTCCTTAGAATCAGTTCAAATCGGGTATTTGCCCCCTGCAGACAAAATCACTGCAGAAAACTTGCACTTGCTTGTTGCATATGCTCAGTCCAAAGGCTTTGATTATGTTGTTTCGCCAATTAACAGCCCTTCATATCAACGGGTTCTGTTCGAGGGCCATGGACCACAGAGTCCAGATTTAACCATGTGGAGGGCTGGAATGGAAGCGCTTAAACCTGTTGATCTTGTAGTTCGGACCGCTGGTGAGTGTATGCATTTACATTACTCTTCATATACTCTTATAAGTTGCAATTGCATTGGTTCCTAATTGTTATTATGTATTTAATTGTAAATATATAATAACAGATCATTCTGACTTGATTGTTGGAACTCTATCGGAGTGGCAGGATTTTGATTCCAAGGATCCTAAAATACGCCTTCATTCGGAACTGGCATTAAGACAGCAGTTCAATTGGGCATCGCATTTAGGCTTGGGAGGCATCTTGTTACCCTATCCTCCTTCCACTAAGCCTCTGACAAACTATGGTCGGGTAGTCACAGGATCTCTCTCCATGGTACCATACACTGCCTGTTGGCTCAAAATACCATGTATGGATGAACAGCTAGAGATAGGTGTCCCTGAGGAGTTGCAAGGAATGAAGAGCTGGGAGCGTTGGAATATAATTCATAATATGGTTGGTTCAGAATCTAAGCTTGGAGTAGCGCTTGAGCTTTCAGGCTCGTTACCAACAGACCAAGTCCTTGATCGTTGGTTTGCAGAGCCTGTCAAGGTTATTATTTTGCCCGAAGATACATTTCTGACCAATGGCAAAGGCTATCCAGTACTTTCTAAACGTCATCAGCATGTAGTTAGAAAATTTATGAAATTCAAACCATACTTTATTATTGCATCTTCGAAGATGGCAGAGTTGACATTGGATGACACCTCAGTATCACCTCATGCAGACTATATACGGTATATGCATAGATCGCAGGATGCACCCAGTGTGATTGATCAGTTTGCGACAGGCTATCAGGATTATTTACAGGCACCGCTCCAACCTCTACAAGACAATCTCGAATCTAGTACATATGAGACCTTCGAAAAGGATCCTGTCAAATATCAACAATATGAATTGGCTATAGAAAGAGCTTTGAGGGATCGTCCAGTAGCCGTTAATGACGAGGAGGACGTCACAATCGTCATGGTAGTTGGGGCTGGGCGTGGCCCCCTTGTAGATTGTTCACTTCGTGCAGCAAATAGGGCAGGAAAAAACATTCGCGTTTATGCCGTTGAAAAGAATCCTAACGCCTTTGTAACGTAAGTTGGCTTCAGTGATTCAAGGTGTAAAGAGAGTGCGCACAAAACTATTCTTTTTAAGCCAAGCTTCATATAACGAACCTTTATTTATTAACTCTCAGGATACAAAACAAAAAAGCTACTCTCTGGGGTGACCGCGTTAATATTGTGTTTTCGGATATGCGAACATGGAGTCCACCTGAACAGGCACATATTCTTGTTAGTGAACTACTTGGCTCATTTGGTGATAACGAATTATCTCCTGAATGCCTCGACGGTGCACAAAAAGTCCTACGACCGGATGGTATCTCAATTCCTGCGGATTACACAACATTTATTGCGCCTATGTCCTCAAGCAAGCTCCATGCCGATGTCTCTGCATTCAAAGACTTGTCTCATTTCGAGACGTCCTACGTGGTAATGTTCAAAGCCGTCTCCTTACTTGCACAGCCGAAGCCGATCTGGTCATTCGAACACCCAAACAAAATGGATATTCCAATGAACCAAAGTACGTATTTGTTGAATAGAGCACGAAAACTTTACGAGCAATCCCAATGTTTTCTTTTATTGATAGTCATTTATTATAAACTTATAGATCCCCTGAGCAATCACCATAACATCCGCTCAGGGTCGATCGAGTTTACCTGTCAGGTTAGCGGGATGGTACACGGTGTGGCTGGATACTTTGAGTCGGTACTCTATAAAGATGTAATGCTAAGTAAGTCAATCACTAATCCAGTGTGCCTACAATCTCCTATTAGCCTACAGTATTCAAATACTATACTGACTCGATCTGCACTTTCTAGGCATCAACCCAGCAACTCATTCCCCAGGTATGTTCAGTTGGTTTCCCATATATTTTCCCATCAAGACGCCTATATATGTCCCTGCAGGATCACAGGTAGTCTTGGACTTTTGGCGTCTGACAGATACACGCAAAGTATGGTACGAGTGGCGTGTAAGTTGTAAGGTCAACGGCAGTTTGGGTCTGATCCAATCTAGTGCACTCCACAATGTAGGTGGTCGGTCAAGCAGCATTGGATTGCATTCATAAATAAATAATAAATAAAAAGTTCTGCAGCGTCGTCTCAAATAACTATCTTGTTCCTTGCCCACTGTACATTGTAACCATCACCATCATGAGAGAATCAGTGACATCTCAAAGCAATCCTTCAGAGATGACTTCTACATCGACCTCTGTTTTTGCACTTGTGGATGAATCTTTAGTAATTCCTGGGACCACAAATGCTTCAATGAAATTCAGTGGCTCTGCAAAGATCACCCCATCACGTTCTAAACGGCGAAAGAAAGCACATCATAATGGTCATCAGGCGGAACAAATGCCAGCAGGATCTACACATCTCAATCCTACCACTCTTACGGTGGACTTGCTGAGCCATATCACGGAAGCACAAATGGAAAATGTAAAAGACCAGAGACTGTCAAAGCCATTCTTTTTGGAACGTCGGACGACAAATCCAATGGAATTACATGAAATCCGTGTCAACGTTGCTTGCTTCCTTTCTAGGAGAGAACTTAGGAATTGTATCCTTGTTTGTGAGGCTTGGTGGGAATCTTTTATGCCATTTCTCTGGATCGATCTTCGACCAGTCTATCATAATGTCTTGGGCAGTCCAAACGACTATCCATCTCCCATGCTTATGCGGAAAAATGGACATTTGATCAAGACATTTGAGTATAATGGACATGGTACTGTACTATTATCCATGATCCCACATAGTGACGGCCCCTACAAGAGCGAGGAACTTGAGTGGCGCAAATCACAACAAGAGGAAGATAATGAGGCCAACTGGCTGTATGCAGACGAGGATCTTGATTCCGAGACGTCTATTGATCCAGAAGAGACATTAAGCGATTTTGAGGAGCGGATCGAAAAGAACAAAATCACACGTCAGAACAGAATGCTCCAGTTGCAGGAAGTGAAGCTAACCAACAAGCGGCAAAATGAAACCAGTCGATTCTTAAATGATAACACAGACTACCGGCACAATATCTGCAACCAGATTGAGAAACTTATTTTCACGGAAAAGAGATTTTCAAGGGATCAAGGATGCCATTATCGAAACTGGATCAAGCTGATGCAACTCAACCAAGATCATCTTCGCAGTTTGGAATTCAATTTTGCAATTCGATCAATTGAAGCCTTTCGTGACATTTTTCACCAAATTACGTTGTTAAAACAACTTTCAGAGCTCACGCTTGTTGACAATGATCTCGATATACCAAAGACCAAGACATTTTTGGAGATGATATGCGTGCGGCTGAGGAAGTTAGAGCTGAAGAATGTTAGAATTTATCATGGTCCTCCCCATGGATATCTCACCCAAAGCCCATTAAATATTCCGATCACACGGATGGAACGAATGAAGTCGCTAGCCTTTATTAAAGTCCAGTCCCGGAACACCGACTTTACGACGCTGTTCCTTCGACAATGTCCTAACCTAGTTGAGCTAGTATTTCATTTGCAATGGCCACAGACTAGTCAGCAATTTGCTGCAATACTTTCCGAAAGACTCATTAATGTTACGCATCTCACATTTAAGGCTTCAGGCGTCTCCGACTTGGGTGCATCAGAAATCATTAAATCCCTTCCTATTCTTCAGAAGTTGGATTTATCAGAATCAGCATTTGGCTTGGTGGCGACCAATCACCTGTCTATCAAGCACCATTTCACTATTTCATGCCTAGACATCCGAGGCTGCTCACATGTGACAGGATCAATGATTCAGAGAATCCTTGGTGAATGTCGTAGTCTTCAGTCGTTTTGCGCAGACCATATACATGCCAGAGATATAGTTAACAACTCTGTATACCCAACTTGGGCCTGTATTGGATTGAAGGAATTAAGTCTGGATTTCCAAGGCAATCCTAATGATATTGAAGCCAACCTTAAAATTTACAGGCAACTCGCGCAATTAGTTTGCCTGAAACATCTAAATATCAGTCGCAGCGATCGCATGAATAATACAAATGGTTACTCAAATTGCCTGACGTTGGGACTCAGGGCAGGACTGAAGGAACTGAGGACGATGGTTCACATGCAAAGTCTAACCTACCGCGGGCTTGTAAACAATGAAGTTGGAGTGGTCGAATTGCAATGGATGGCAAAAGCATGGCCGCAACTTTCGCAGATTAGTGGCAAACTGATAGAGCGAAAATCCACCAAATTTAACGTCAATATTTTACCCAAATTGACAGCATTTTCATCAGGGGTACACTCGCTGAACGCAAGGAACAATGACCATAGCAGTGTCGATGAGAGATCTATGGCCACACATTCCTCCCAGATACAACAGACAATAACCAGCACGAATCGATCCTTTTCACAGTCCCTAGATCATAGAACAAGAAATCAAGCTCCGCCAAATCTCTTGGTAATCGAGCTACGGAGGCTAAAACTTAACCATCGGATCCAGGTCATCCACCATGTAGAAGATACCATTACACCAGAACAGCGGCGGCGTCAAAAATATCTTCTAGGGGGTTCGTCCGAGGATGAATCTGAACGTCCTCTTTTTGGTCATATTGACCCGCGCTATAGATAGATTCAGCACAAGGAATTAGATCTGATATGGACATACTATAGTTCTTTTATAGACTATGCATATCTTGCACATTGCTCTAAGTTTATTGGGTTTTTGTTAGCGCACAAAAACATGAATTTTGCTCAGCCATGCACATATTTGACAGTATTATAAATTGCTATGCTTCTCATTTATTCAAGAATAGTTGGGTCAGCCCAATCTGGCATATCAACTTCAAACTTCCAGTCAGGTCCTTGATATCTTATAGCTCGTAACCAGATTTTCATGCTACGTGGATTAGGTAAATTAAGGCCTTTTTCCTCTTCTATGCATTTGTGGCATGGTGTCTCTGGAGATATGTAGTAGGGCATATAGGGCTGTAATTCTGGTGGAATAATACAGGGATAGAAACGTGTTTCCTCGGTAGCCAAAATAACAGCATTTTCGTTCTCGAGTCCCATGTCGGTTTTGTATTTAGGATTGTAAAGTCTGTCATTGACAATTGGATGCCCTAAATGAGCAACATGAAGTCGAATTTGATGCTGCCGTCCTGTCGCAAGCAAGCCTAAAAAGGGTTTCAATTTTTTTTTAAGTGTACTACTTTTATGATGGTGCTATAACTGAAATTTATATAACATGTCAAGCTCATATGGCAGCTAGTACTTACAGGAAATCAAACTTGTGTTAGATGCCGCATCATACCACTTCCGTTCGAAGCGTGTCTCTGAAGGCTTACCAGCCAGATCAATGGAAACTTTGCCTGCTCGCTGGAGGATAGGTTCCCTGACAATTATAGGATTCTTTGGAAATTCGCCTTCGACCCTACAAACATATTCCTTTTCTATAAGTGTATTTGATCCATTCTTAGGATCTAAGTCAGATGACTGGAACCTTTTTCTGACATTCGAATCAGCCATGTTAGCAAATATTACGACACCGGAAGTCACGGCATCTAAGCGGTTGACGGCTGGATTGACCAGCAGATTGCAAAGAGAAGACAAAGAAAATAGTAAGATTGGCTTCTTATTATTTATTTATTTATTTTTTTTGCTATATTCCAATTGCCAATGTCGTTGCTGTTACTGTTGCTATAAAGATCGATCTATTACCATTGATATACATTACCATGCATGTAATTTGGGATATCATGATCGCGCCGAAGGATTTCCAATGCCGTGTTGTAGAAACAGAGTTCATTAGGGTGGACAGTAATACCATGAGGCTTATCAAACACCACATAATCCTTTGTATTTTCAATAATACGGATAGGCGAATCCGGGACAGGCGGTTCTATTTCATAAACAATATATTAATTATCATTTGCGTAAAGCTTAACTTTATAATATCTTAAGTACTTTACCATGACGATGGCAGTTGAGAGATCGGAGGCTCTCCCCGCCTTTTAGAACGTAATCCGGAGCGATGACTTTATCGTTGACAAGCACATCACCACGCTTCATCGCGGCTATCTACATGAGCAGACAACAAGTTAGCCAAACAGGGAGCCACATCGTAGGCCGATGTGTTCATATGAGTAGCATCAAAGAGACGAAATTACGATCATGTTATTTGTGCATCTGCGAGGCATTTCCGATGCAAAAACTTCAGGTACTGTACGATTATGCCAACGAAGTTTCACATGGGCGAGATAAGTCTGTTGGTAAGGCTTAATTTTGCGAAGACCATCTTCAAAGTAATATTCTGGCTTGATCGCTTCAACAGGCAAGGGCTTTCGTTTGGGTAATCTCAAGACCTTTGGCGACATGATTCCAGTATGAATGTATGAATGGCCAAACTTTTGAAGGCCCTGTAAAAGACTCGAAGAAAAAAAGCGTTCTGAATGGACAATCAATGCCTGCATCTTGAGTCATTACGCAAAAATTAAAGTATCAATTCTATTTTCAGATGAGTATCAAGGTAGAAGCCACATCACCGCCAAATAAAATCGCCTCTTTTTAAAGATTACCCCATCTTAAAGCATCGCAAAAAGTATATACCCATGTCTCACAGAGCAGAAGAATCAAGGAACAATCAGGATATGACTCAATGCCAGAATGTGCCGAGAGTTATGCCTTGTCCAACTCATACAGTGGGCCACACCACCATCCTCATCACCCAACTCTCTTCCATGACTCCACCCTATGAACTTACACGCCACCAAAATCAGCAGAGCCATATCGAAACAACTCAATGGATGCTAGGCAACACAAAATCATGTTTAGTCCAACCCGCAGTCCACAAAAATATGGACAATGAAGCATTCGAGCGCACATTGTGGCACTTCATACCACCAACCTTCCATCTTGAACACAATGGCACGAGTCCGGAACCTGTGCTTGAAGATGAACAGCTGCGATCGAAAAATCTAAATTCCAACAGTCAATTAAAAAGTCCAGTAAGGGCTAGTGGTTTTCAATGTAAAACCTTTATGTGTATGCTCCCCACTTTACATATGGACTGATCTTTATGCTCGAACCCTCTCAATTAAAATAGATATCATCATCGGACAATTTGGAATTAGATATCAGATATGGATCTTCAAAAACAGAAGTAAGAAGCCGGTGACCATGCATATCTAAAATGGACTACTCTTAACACTTGAATTGGCCAAACACTAATATAATCATATCGGTTGGTATGTAAAGCTTTTATCGCCAGAATCCCCCTCCAACAAACGCCGTCATCATAATATATTAGCTTCAAGCTGTCCCAAGAAGAGGAAAGATCAGGCGATACATCAGCAGCAAGCAACTTTATCGCCATTGCCTCAAACCTTTATGTCAACCTCTGGGCAGCAGGAAAAGAACCCTTTTGAGGTTCATGAGCCAAATTACAGCATTGATGCTGGCGAAAATAGTAGATTGGGACTACTCTCAGAGCTGCAGGACATACGACGCAGCAGGCACGAGTTATTCTATCAAAGTCAACAGGCCCTAAGGCCATCCTGGAAGACGGCACCCACGACGCCTCCGACTATGCGATACCGAGGGTGGTCCCTTGATCGAGATAATCCCTCTGCTCATTCCCTTGCTCCTTTTTATGGACCACCATTGACTACATCCAATATCCGAGCATTAGATGTTATCAATGAGAATACTCAATCTTACAATTCCAAAGCTGTCCATCCCTCCCCATCTGACCGCCTTACGGAACTGCCATTCAAATCAAACTCAGCTTCATGTTCAAGGGACAGCGAAGCTACACACCTAATGTCAACAGGCTCCCATACGGATGGAGATCCAGCAGAGGATCGTAATTTCCCTTCATTGATAAATATCAATGATAATCCATTACCCGATGATAGCACCATTATATTCAAAACGCCCACTAAAACAAGAGTTAGGAGGCTATCTATGTCATCATTGAGTACCAAGAGTCCATCTAGCATCTCATCTGTAACTCCACAAACCCTCTTTCAAACCCATAGTATTAATGAACATGATTTACCCCTTTGGACACCAGCAGACTTGGTGCAAGATAAGACTATACAAAATCTGCACAATGGCAGCTCTATTGGCATGGACCCGAATGATCCCTTCGTTGACAGCCCCACATCTAGGATTCAATGGTCTCAATCCCTAGAAACCCCTGAGAAGAAACGCTTGGAATCCGATGCTACGAAGGAAACTCAAAATAACGCCATCATCCAGAAACTACGGGGGCTACAACCAATAGATTTTATGGATGACATGGCGCAAGGCCTGGAGGGCTGGTCTGAGTCATTGGAGACACCGCCCCGAAAGTGCCATGTAAAAAAGGCGTTAGAGTTGGCACCGAACATCAGTTCAGGGATTCTGGACCGTCTTCGAGGGATTCCACATATCAGTCCTCCTGCAAAGGCGACAGTGCAAAGTGCATTATTACAGAGTGAATCATTCAACTCTACGTCCTCGTCTCCAGTAGATGGAAGCGGCGCTTATCAGGAAGACGAAAGCAGCATTAACAGATCTATAGACTCATATGCAGTTATAGATCAAGGAATTACTGAGGAAGGTCTAGTGAAGCAAAGAGTGACCACCACAAGCGCTGACACCGATCCAACTTTCGCGTTTCAATCAGAATTAAAAATGAAAGAGGATATTTCGGAGACATCGTCAGATACCGCAGAAACCAATACTGAAATCACTCTTCCTAGTTCGTTAGTGCATGAGCTAGAAAGTGATTCACCTTTGATTGAAGACAATGGGTATCAGAGTCAGATCCTTTCAGACAGCCAGATTGAGTTCTTTGACGGGATATCAAATTCAGCTATTGATAAAGAGCTCTTAGGTAGCTCAAATAAGAGCAGAGAGCGATTTCCTCAACCTGACAAGAGCCAAGAGGCGGGCTTGAACAACTATCAATCACCAGACAATAGCGCGATTACAATACAAGACTCTTCAGAGCCTCCTACGCTCGCAGTTATGGCAGCTACTACGCTCAAAGGAGCAGACGAGGAACAGGAAGAGAATGTTCGGGAAAGTGATGGGATATCCATCTCACAGGAGTTGAATTTAGATAACATGCACCTTGACTCCTGGGTCTTATCATCTTCTACTCAAAGTAATCAAGATATCAGCGTAAACATGAAGCAAGATAATGAAATCAACTTTTCCGAGCACCGGAATGAGATGATCACCGACATGACTTCAGACGATGACTTCAGTAATATTCGTTTCAGTCAGTTGGATGACGGATTTAACGCAGCTTGTGAAATTACGCAGATACCCTACAACAAAAGCGTCCATACTAAGACCAACGCCGGTAATCTGGAGATAAACGATGATGCTACAGGATTGTCAATCCTCAGCACGAAAAAACAGAGTGAGCCTTGTAGGGCAACAACCAGAAGAAATGGATGTGAGCAGCCACTTTTCACCAATGGAGGCTTCGCGTCTGCCAGCGGCAGGAAATTAGTCCCTGTATCCAAAGCAGCCCTGGCCCGAGCTGCTCTCATGTTAGATGACAGTACCTCTGATACCGGATTAAATGCAGAGGTTAGGCCGATTCACAGCCCATTAGATATCTTCAGTACTACAGCAGACCCTTCGTCGTTTGACAGGGCAGGAACATCAGGAGCGAGTACTTTACAGAATACCGAAAATACTTTGCCAAACATGGTAGTATCTTTGCTTCCGGATGAAGAGACCACTGGAGCTAAGATAGCAGCGAATCCACTAATAACTAAATCTATTAAGAACTCAGAGCACCAGGCCATGAAAAACCCATCCTCCATTACAAATGCTCATCAGCAATTTAAAGGCTTTACATCTGGGAGTGGAAAAAAGTTATCGGCTATCTCAAAAGAAGCCATGGAGAAATGGTCAAAGCAATTTGAGGAAGAAGATATGTCCGAACCTCTCCGCCCATTGCAACCATCACAGCCACATTCTGCTTCGCTCTCAAAAGCACTAAAGGAGTATGCAGGGTTCTCTTCTGGGTCAGGAAAGGCGCTTCCTCCTATATCAAATGCGGCCCGAAACCGTGCACTTGATGTACTTGAGGTGGATGAAAATGATCCGGTGCCTCCAGCTGTACGCAGAACTCCATTGTCTACGGAACTAGGGATAGCCAGGCCTGTGCCAATAAGTCTGCCAGGGCCTCAGCCGATGAACTCAATAAGTTCGAATCCCAAAATAGTGGCATCATCCCAGCAACCGGTAATTTCCAGCCATATGAACAAACTCAAGCTCAAGTCATTGCGGGCTTCCTCTTCAAGTTTATCCTTGCCAGGCCTTTTGAAGGCTAAAGCCCCGTTCCGGCCACCATTACCATTTAAATCGCCCATACGAAGAACGGATACGGTTGTCAACCCTTGTACTGGCGACAACAGTAATATCCTTCATGCTCCATTGCCTGAGAGTGCAACTTTAAACAAGAAACAGACGGGCAGGAAATCGATTTTACACCCAAATGCTCACTCTACTTGTTCTACATCTTCGACTACTAATCCAACCTATTCTAGCAAGGATATTCGTGTACCGTCTTATACTTCGTTATTTAACCTAGAAGGTAATACTCTCGTTATTTATATATATGTTTGAAGAAGAGAAGCGATATGCTATCCAAGTATTTTGAATGCTAAAATCCGAAGGAAAAAAAAAAAAAAAAAAAAAAAAAAAAAAACATATTTCTGAACAGCGCATGAAAAAAGACTAAGCCTTCGTGAAGTACTTGACCTGCCGCGCCATCGTGACGTTGGAGAGCTAATGGAAATTGGAGTGTAAGATTGTAAACCGGGAATAGAACTCAGTTGTGGAAAATGTAGACAAAACTTGTTAAACTCATCTTGGTTTCAACGGCAACTTTTTTTTTTATTTTTCCTAAAATATAGGCCAGAAGATATCATTTCACTGACGTTTTCAGACGCTCAAGCATATCGGTTCCAAAACTGGGGAGCAGATGAAGCTTATAATGACCTGATTGCCCGGGGTGCAACGCCACAACTTCTTCCCAAAAGCTGGCTACTCAATCATTACGGACTCATCGTCTGGAAACTTGCTTGTTACATACGTACTTGGCCCGACTACTTTTTGTCTGCATCAAATGGTGGCCAAACATCTCCACCGCTTTGGTTTTCTCCTACAAAAGTTTTAGACCAGCTCGCGTATAGATACGAGCGCGAAATAAATCGAGCTGAACGACCGGCTCTGCGAAAGATTGTCGAAGGCGATGAAAGCGCTGCAAGGCATATGGTCCTATGTATCGCTAGCATTGATCGTCAGTACTCGGAAGAATTAAAGCAAAACACATGGAAAATTTTGGTCACGGATGGGTGGTATGTCATTCCTGCAGTTCTGGACCCATATTTAACAAAGGCAGTTGATAAAGCTAAACTGAAGGTTGGCAGCAAAATCCATGTATGCAGAGCGAAACTGAATGGGGCTGAGAATGGAGTTGCCATCCTTGAGCTCGCTGGCGCTGGTGCCCAATCTTCTTCCATAGCAATTATGCTACAAGCGAACGGTACGAAACTAGCACAATGGGATACTAAACTCGGCTTCCAACGAGCACCAGTCATCTGGACAAGACATTTGGCGACCATTCAGCCCGAAGGTGGAATGATTCCTGGTTTAGATGTGATAGTGCTTCGAAAGTATCCTATGGTTTATCTAGAAACATTAGATGACTGTGTCACCAAGATCAAACGCACAGAGAGAGAAGAGGAACGAGCCACTGCAATTCATCAAGAAAAAATGGAAAAGCTTTATCAAGATATGATCCAGTCGGTTGAGAAGGAATTTGGAGCTGATTTAGGACTAAATCCTGATCAAGTGCAAGCAGAAATTCAGAAGAGAGCTGCTGAATTGCGGAATAAGACAGGAACCAGAAATGTGGCACACTTTTTTACAATTCGTGTTGGGGATTATGTAAATGCCCTAAGAGGCGCAGAAATTCGCAATGCGCGATCTGAAGCACTAGTGACATTTTGGCATGCTGAACATACGCCTTATCAGGAAGGCTGTCGCGTGAAGGTTAGTTAATTTTCGTTTCCATTGGCATGATTTTAAAAGGAAAAAAAGAAAAAAAAAAAAAAAAGGTAATAATGTAGATGATTTGTAGATGACTTCACTTATCGCGAAGAAGCCGAGTCGCGAATTTGGATTCGAGAATATAATTCAGCTGACCGGAACTCGAATGAGTACGGTTCAGGAGATGCCAACGGATCCTGAGGCGGTGCTATTGACGAAATATCATCCGCGGGAAATTACCCCATGTGAGGAACTTGGGAATCTAAATCAAGGTGCCGAGATCGATTTGGCTGTGATAATCCTTGGTAAGCACACACCATACATATTTTGAATTTTTCATAAAGAAATCGTCTAATTGTCTAATCGTCTAATCTTACTCTGGTAACTGCTTTTAACTCGTCATTGCATCTTCAGCAATTAGCGAAGTCGTCTTAAATCTCAACAAGGTTTTAATGGTTGTCACAGATTCCACAAGACACCTCGTACTTGTTGAATACCAAATTTCCCGACCATTTGCACCAACAGCAGTGGAGAATGTCAAGCCCTCTACATCATCATTCGAGCCTGCATTGCCTGCATTGCCTGCATTTATGAAAGTATACAGCAAAATCTTACTTGCCAATGCTCGTTATAAAATGCGGGATAGCAAATTGGGGGTGGAAATTGTATCTTCGTTACAGAGTTACACACATATCACTTCAGCCTCTTCAACACTTACGCCCCAAGCTGTACGGTCATTACCTCGTGGAGTGGAAAGGAGCAGCATAGGATTAGATTCAGTTTCAACTTCGGGTTGGCCGACATATGCGCACTCTGCTCTGCATAAATTAAATAACATCGTTACAAATGACGGGAATGCTGAGAGCTGCGTCGGCGATGGAGACAAAAAAGAGACGCTCTTAGACCTGACAACCAGAGCTAATGCAGTTCTCGCGAGTATGTGGCCTTTGCTATGAGGATAATTTCTTGGAAAATGCATACACAAACCTTCCGTTGTCTTTATTCTAAAAGCAAGTCGCTATTGCTGAGTCAATAAAAAGATAGATGAATCGTGTATTTTATGCACATATTAAAAAAAGAAAACAAGGATGATGAAACAACTTGAAGGTTGCTTTATAAAAATATTGGTAAATGGTGTCCAACGCTAACGGACTAAGATTTATCAAGGTCACTATTGCTATAGAAAAGATCTACAAAATTTGTATACCCTGTTTTCTCGAATGGATGACAGAGGAAACAGAAGTCATTGAAGAGCCGGCAAAACATGGATAGGACGACTGACCTACTTATTTTCAACTACTCTCCGCAAAAGATAAAAGATAAAGAGAGACAGTGGCCATGCTTCCATCTATTCCATCGAAAATTGAGAATAGAGACAATCGAGACAGGGAATAGGGACTCGTGCTGCTCGCTCTTTTTGATTAGATCTTTTCAAATACAAATGATTTGCTTAACGAAATCCTTGTAATTGAAAATCTGACTGAAAAGTGAACAGCACAGAGATACGGCATTCGCACCTTCAAATATAAACGTGCCAGCACATCACATGATTGATTATTAAGAGAGATGATATTAGAGACCCTTGTCTCTGCATTGCTCCAAAGTCCTTAAAATCAAATGAACATGCTGTCTACTATTGTCAAACGTTCATTTACCTCTTTTGCTTCCTTAAGGCAGCGGTAAATTAAGTTACTCTTGATTATAGGTCATTCCAAGTGATGAACGGTTCATTTCAAGTCATTGGACGTCATATTCCAGTAACCTCTGGCTTGGCTTCTTTCTTACCATGTGTTTATAACCATGACTTTCCGCCCTATACATATTTTTACTCCTTCATAGATCTCACACGGTAAAGATAGTTCGACATTCGTTGGTGTGGATTGACTGTGAAACAACGGGTCTTACAGATACTGATAAGCTACTCGAGATTGCGGTTATCATCACAGATGATAATTTGAATATTGTTGCTGAGGTAATGATGAAAGTTTAAAAGAACAGAGGTGTTTTTTTTAAAAGTTGAGAGTGCTCTCCTGATCTGTCATTACTATCATACTAGGGACCAAACTTAATCATTAATCAACCAAAAGAGATAATGAGTAGGATGGATAAATGGTGCACCGAACAGCATGAGAAAGTAAATCCTTCAATCCTCCATAGTTTTTTGCTTGCTGAGTATAACAAAAAAAAAATCGATAAACTACTCTCAAATCACTGACGATCAACTTTATCAACGTATTCTTTTCTCTTTATCTATTTTATTTCTTTATTACTACTATTCTAGTCTGGATTGACAGCAGCTGTTCTTACTTCTGAGATATCTACAGAAGAAGCGTGCAATCAAGTTCTTCAGTTCATAAAGCAACATATTCCGCAACCTCGGCGCGGTATCCTCGCGGGTAGCAGCGTCCACTTTGATAAGAAATTTCTGGAACGCGAAATGACACCTGTTGTGAATCATTTACATTACCGAATTATAGATGTCTCGACTATCAAAGAGTTAAGCAAAAGGTGGTTCCCAGGTGAGTATAAGAAACTCCCAGAAAAAGTAGGAACACATCGTGCGTTAAAAGACATTAAGGATTCTATCAGGGAACTCCAGTTCTATCGTGATACAGTCTTCAAGCGGACATAGATAAAAAAAAAAAAATCATTTAGTCTAAAAAAATAAACCCAGAACTTTGAACATTTGCAGTCGGGACTTGACTACAAAAGTCAGATCAATGGGATACTGGAGTATGCTGATGTAAGGACTACGTTGGGAAACAAGAATTCTAAATCTATAATTATATTTTACTCACCGTCCAAAACTGATCTACTATCCCCTTAATTACTAAAAAGGGGAAGAAGCGGAATAACTGTCGCCTACTCCTTTCGTTCGTGAAGTGATACGCGTGCATTACACCTGAACAGACTGGAATAAGGCTTCGACGATTATACATGCCGAGAAGGGCTCCACATCCTCTTCTCCTAGTATATCTCCTATAATGCGACATGTGGATATCAAAAAACGTTTTGTTGGCTTTTGCAAAAAAAAAAAAAAAAAAAAAAAAAAAAAAGTTTTGCTTTTAATGTAGTACAGAACGATAAGAAAAAAATCCTCTTGGCCAAACCACATCAATCCGAACTCCCTTCATAGCTTTCAAATAAGATTTTACAAATTGCTCATTGAAAGAAAGACCGAATGTTATGAGATACTGGTTTTATTTCATCTTTTTTTTTTGTTTATCCGTCCAAGACAATGAGATTAGGTGAAGGCAATAGAATGATGCGCATGTACCTGTATGCCTGTGTGTTACATCGTTGTTACTCGTGTACTCAATGCAATTAAAAGTTTCCAAGGCTTTCATTTTGCTACTATCGGTTTCCTATTGCCGTCATCATGTGCATAACGACACTTTTACTCTATTATGTGTTCACTTAATTTATTATGACCTCTTCCATCGTACAAGGTCCTCATATATTAGTAGGGCTAAATATATATGCTAAAGTTTCTAAAATGCAAAAAAGGCTGCAACGGCTGCTGCTGCTACTGGGACAACGATTCCGGCCTTGAGTGCCTTAGCAGCACTAGGGGTGTTTGAAGGAGAGGACTGGCCAGCAGTAGTGGTCGTTTGTGAAGGAGAGGTAATGGTGGTTGCAACCGTCGTTGTTACAACTGTCGTTGCTACAGCTGTCGTTGTCGTAGCTGTAGGAACAATTGGCTGCGAAGCTGTCAGCGTCGCACTACGGCTTTGTTGAATGGCAAATAGATGAGAGTAGATCTCTCCGATCCTGAGAGAATACCACTGGGGCTCCAGCTTGGGATCCAAAAGGCCTTTGAAGGACTTTGATCCCTTCTTGGCGGTTCCCAAGGTGGAAGCGATCCATTGAGCCTGGACATTGGGGCCTGTTAGGAGTTCAATGTCGGCATCTTCGAGGAGAGGCTGTGCCCATTTAACGGTGACATTAGTGCCGGGAACCCAGACAGTGCCTGCACCAGGAGTGAGGATACTAACTTGAGCAAGGGCAGTGCTTGCAAGAGCGGCAACAGCAGTAGCGAGGATAGTGAAACGCATGGTGGATTGATTTGTAGGAATAGAAATAGAGGAAGAACTTTTTGATTCTTTGGTGGAAGAGAAAAGAAGTGAAAGAAAAAAGCAGAAAGTAAAAAAAAAAAAAAAAAAAAAAAAAAAACCTGCTTTTTATTGCTTATTCAAAATAGTGTTTCCATTTTGTTTTATGAAGATCAGGGGTGGAATGTGGGAGATGGCTTTGCTCAAATCAAAATACAATCATTTTTACACACAGCTCGTTTAAAAATGTTTATTGACCCTTATTGACATCATGTTTTAATTTTTTTTTTCTTTTTCTTCGATTATTTTCCCCCTAGATCAAACTTGCTAAGTATTGGATTCATTTGCGGCTCCACAATGGCTTTGTGGTCTCTGGGAGGTACAACAACATCCTTGAACTCCATGATGTAGATGTTCAACCCTCTCAATGTATGTGCAATATACAACAAAAGGGCAAGGCTGATTGTGCTCTTCACGTTGTGTGAGTACATTCAACACGTCAGCAAAAACTGTAGATGATATTTGGCGTCCAGGTTGATCATTGGTCTGATGTTGAGGATTTGCCTGTGAAGGCGTCTGTTGACGGATTGGATATTGAGTAGGAAACGACCCTGCTTCCTCTTGCTGTGACCGTTGAGACAGAGAGGGTTCTAAAGGAGATTGTCCAATACTGACTCCTGTAGATGGAGCTCGTCTCCACTGTGGTTGTGGTGACGGGGATGGTGGTATTTTCACTTGATCCTCAGCATGATATTTAATGGGTATCTGTGACAACGGTGTCGATGATTGCCTAAATAATGGAGATTCAACCACCCGATTCTTTGTATCTGCATGCTTGAAAGCTCTTATGTCAGGACATCCCTGTCTTGGTGCAGCGGTTGCTACTCTGAGGCCTTTAAAGAGACGAAAACGGGTCTTATCCTGGCAATACTCATCGTCGCCGACTGAAGTAGTATTCATTGTCGTGGAAAGTGATTCATGACCTTCAGATTTAACAGCAGTATTAGTCGAGACTGGATACAGTTGGTGATATGTACTAGCCAGAACGCGACCGGGTTTGTTAGAGAAGGCCTCTGGGGACTTTAGGATTGTCCCTTTATCACCAAGAGTTGTGTTGACACTCTGAGACGTAATTGGAAGGCTCTCAAAGACATGAGTGTGCGCTGTAACCATTTTAGGGGAACGTGAGTGTAGTACTGTTGGATTGTACTTCATATTATCCCCTTGATGACAATGGGGGTGAGAAAGCTGATAGCTTTCTTCATTTTGCTGCGAGAATAGTAGCATTCCTTCAAAAGCCGGTGGTATATGCCTTATACTATCTACACTTTGATGTTCTGAATTATTGCTCCTGTGTTCACTTGTAGGTATGTGGTCTTCGCCTCGAAGACTTCGCATTTCTCGCTCAAAGATGATGGCTTCCTCCCTTTCCTGCGCGCGACGCAGTGTCTTTCCTGCCTTGTAATATAGCCTCATTGCCTCCTCTCGCGCTCTTTGCGCCCTTATCAGGTCGCATTCTGGTTCTATAATGTCCATGGTGATATGACTTGACCCCATGCTATTGCCATTACTTCGAGCCTTAGAAGTATAGACCGCTTCCGCGGATCTCAAGAGAGGAAAAGACTTTGCTCTGCCATTGAAGATATCACCTTTGCTGAAAGGATCAGAAAGACGGGAGACATTTACAACTGACTGTGGGCGGCGCAGTCGATTATTATGCATGCCTTGTTGATACTCCCTGGCTTCAAGCCTACGTAGACGTTTTTGGAGCTGTGGCATGTCTATATGAGAGGCCGTCGGTGGAGAGGAGCGTGGATATGAGACAGGTGAGGTGCTCTGTTTAAAGATTCTTTGAGGTTGAGGCTCAGTTAGAGGAAGTGATTGATTGGGGTTAATTAATGGATGCAACGGTGTTCCGAAAGGTGCGATGATGTTTTGTGCTAGACTAGAGGAAGACCCAGAAGTCGAAGGACAGGCTAAATCCTCTTGGCGGATACATGTTCTCGGCCTTTTGAGTGTCTTGAGCTTTGGCTTGAAGATTGTCATGTCTACCTGGACCCCTTCACGGAAGAGTAAAAAAAAAGAAATAGAGAAAAGGAAGATAAAGGAAGTTGGAGTGAAATGTCCAAGCCGAGATAATGAATTACTACTGCTTATCTATGTCTGATTAATGCTAAACTGGAATCTGATTAAAAAAATAAATAATAAAAAATAAGAGGGAATTCATACACAAGAGCCTAGGTCAGATCGCGTCAGGTAATAGTAATGAAAAAAAAAAAAAAAAAAAAAAAAAAAAAAAAAAAAAAAAAAAAGGCGAGAAAGAGGAGAGTGAAGGAGTAAAGGAGAAAGCGCTGTTGTGTAGAAATTGTTTTTTTTTTTTTTTTTTTTTTTTTTTTTAAGTTATTGACTGCGCACAGGCATTAAAAAAAAAAAAAAAAAAAAAAAAAAAAAAAAAAGCGCAGCATATAGTGGATAATTGCATCGTAGAGCCATTAGAAACATCTTTTTGTTCATCTATTTTACTCGTTTGGCCATTTGAATGTGTCGCAGAAAAATTTTAAAGATCTCTATAATCTGTTTAAAAGCATGAAGTAAAGAAAGAAGGAATGCTATGATGGTAAAAGATCTATTGCTTGTTGTTATTACTGTTGCTGTGAATGTTGTTCTGATAGACCAGCTTGCTTCTCAAATGGCATTCCCCTGGCCTTAAAGAACGTATAGCTCAGGACTACAGTATCGACATCCGCCATATCTGGATCATTTGCGAACTCAGGATCCAAGAAGAAGAAGATTGGCATATCCACCTGCTCACCTGCCATCAATTTTTGTTCTTCGAAACAGAAGCACTGGATCTTATTGAAATGAGGCGCTACTTTGGAAGGAGTTACATTATAGGTTGCAATGCCAATCACGTCATCCTTTGATTTGTTCTTGGCTGTGTAGAATGCTAATGCTGTCTCCCCCGGCAATACTGAGACTTGGCGTTGCTGGGGTTGGAACGACCATTGCAGCGACGTTGATGTATCTGCATTAAATTTGACCTTAATGCGACGATGATTGTCGCGTGGGACCAAGCGTTCGGGTGCAAATTTTGTCTCCCCCACCATAGGCGCGCCTCCTAAGCCAGTTGCAGAACAGAACATACGATAAAGTGGCACTGCAGCGTATGAAAGCCCCAAAGTGCCTATTAGAATTGATGCTGTGTAATACAACATATCAGTGTTCTTGGCCTTTACACGTTTCCGAGACCCTAGAGCCTCTGTGAAGCCGGACGATCCGGATGGAGGAGAAGGAGGTGTGGAGACATTTGATCTGGCGTTATGGATATGATGTGTCGCTACATTAGCATTGCGCAAAGACCATGGTGAAGCAAGTCGTTGGGTCGTTGCAACTTTGTTAAACAAATGCTAAGAGCGATAAGGAGCAAAACGTCCAGTAGCAGAGGGACTATCTGTATTTAGAAAAGATAAAAAAAAAAAAAAAAAAAAGACTGTTGGACTAATTCTTCACCTACCTGGCGAGTGGATGCCAAGCGGAATGAGATACCCATTGATTTTTGTGCCATTACGATGATTTGATTGATCACAAAAATGGATCAGTGTGAAGAATAAAAAAGACTACAAACGAGCTGGATGTCCCGCAAGACCTGACTACTAGACTATGTGACTGCCACGATGTGTCGGAGTTTATTAACGATTTTGTGCATGAATTTAATTTGATGCACTTTGCTGTCCAACGGTGGACAGTGCTGTACGAGAACATCATCCTTCCTACTCCAACGCCACTGTAATACCACTAGTGCTGGCTATACCAACTACACCCTTTTGTTCTTGGCTCTTTGCCTTCAGCTGGCACCAACCTTGTTCTTATTGATCCTCTCCAGCACTTTCCTCCCCTCCTTTCTCATCACGTTTAAGTTTCGCCCTCCGGTTTTGGAACCATACTTGGATAGTCCTTCGGTCCAATTTGAGGTACTTGGCAAACGACTCACGCTCCTGCGCTGTTGGTCGCTCGTTGATCTTAAATTGATGAATCAAAAATTCGCTTTCCTCATTGGTCAGTCGTCGTCTGCGTTTAAGTGTCGATAGTACAGGAGTAAAATGATACTCTTTCTCTCCTTTGAATGCAGCTTGTGGAGACGAGTGATGATGGAAGTGTTGACCATTCTGTATGGCCTCTGAAAGCTCTTCCGAGGAATAATATTGAGGATAATGTTGGGTGCAGTACGATTGAGGGTAAAGATTGAATGCTTGAGGTTGCTGCTGGTGATGACACTGCAAGTATGTCTTGGTCCATGGGTGCGAACTCATATGGTGCTGACATGGAAAGCTTTGCGTGTAAGGGCCATTGGGCTCGCGCAGTGGCGATGGATGCAGCACAGGGTTTCTCGACTGGTCGGACAGATGGACAAGGTCCTGCGCCTGCGGCGTCAGCTGCAGCAATGGAAGCGTTTGTGGCGCTTCTCGGTGAAGCGAGTTGACCAACATCCATGCTTCAAGTTGATTACACGGAGGTGTGTAAATACCATTTGTGGAAGCGATCCCATCACTGTATTCATCCAAAAGGCAACAGGTAGATATGCTATTATTTTGTATGGTGATGGATGAAGAAGATTGAATAGGCGTTGTGGCCGTACTTTTTGCCTTCGGAGGGTCATTGAAGGCATCCCATGGATTCCGTTGGCCCTCGCGGAGCTGTTGGATCGCCATGGTTGCCTGGGAATGTTCAACCTGATTTGCCACGTCTAAGAGATTGATGGGTAGTTGCGAGCTTTGAAGATCGTAGCCCAGGGCTACAGACCTGAGGTCATGATTATCTAGACCAGCAGACCACTGCCCATTGCAAGAATCTGTTGAAAGCGAAGCTATATTCCCTGTTGGAACACTAAACAACTTCTTTTGCTTTACTTGAAATTGTGTTGCAATCTCAGACGAAAGCAAAGGCACCGCGACTGGTACCAAAGACGGCTTGCTTGATAAAATCACTGCATTGTCAGAGTTTATGGATAATATCATAGATGGTTCCTCGATTTCTGATAGTTGCAACTGCTTCTTCGCCTCTGTATTATTATAGTACTGATAAAGAGGCCATGTTGAAGCATCTCCTTCGTAGGATATCGATAACAAAGCATCAATATCTTGTGATATTGAAGTTGACGAGGCATCTAGCAGGCTACAGAAATCAACGCTGTGATTAGACAGAGATGGTTCAAATAAGTGGATAGATTAAGGTCATTATCAATATTATCATCATCGCCGTCATCAGCGACGTGTCAGTCGAAGATATATCGAAATTTGTGCAAGAGATCGTTGTTGCAAATAGATAGGGAAATATTGCCATTAATAGAAGCATTTGCCCCCTATATAATTCCTAATTCCTTGAGCACATAGCGTGGTTTTCCTATTGAAAGTGATAAATTGATGGGCTTCTCCTTTCCGATCCGCCGAAGCCTCTCCAGTCTCGATGTGCAACGTTCCATTCTACACAAGCATATCTGATCACCCTAGTGATGTGAAAACCAAAGGCTCATTCGTTACCTTGAAGCAGTTTGAGAGAGAGCATCCACGCTAGGTATCAGCAACGTCGGCTGCACAGCATCAGATTGGTTGGTATCAACAACGGTATTTGACCAAGGGCTATGATAGTCCTCGCCGGAGCTGATTGTTTGCTCAATTAAATCAGCATTTTCAGGAAAGGTTCCAGCATCGATAAAGCCCAACTCAGGCCAAATAAAGTTTTTATCTCCTTCAGCAGAATCTTGGGAACTTGACCCTTGGTATGAAATAGGACTAATGAGCTCTAGTGCGGTCAATCCTTCCTGTGGGTTATTCATATATGGAAGTGGAGGCGATAGCAAGAATAATGGGAGATTGCCTGGATCTGGATTTGGCGTAGGCAAGCCAATAAGAGGATCCCACTCAATTTCAACCAACCTGGGAGGAGATGTAGTGGCAGCATAGTTGAGAAATAAAGAGTCCATGTCCATCTGATGCAACTAGATGAAACCCGCTGAAGTTGTAGTTAGAAAAGGAAGGGCGGTAATCAAAAGGGTGGATCAACGCAAAAAAGTAGGGAGTGAGAAACCGAGGGGTGGAGAATCGTACCGCTCTTATAGAAAAAGAGTTTTTTTTATATAAAAAAAAAAAAAAAAAAAAAAGGAAAACGAAGCAGAGCAGGTAAAAGAGAAAGCAACAAGCTGGTTTATTCAAGTTGGCAGCAGAGCAATTGCTGCAAAAATCTGAGTGGAATCTCCCATCAAGGCGGTACCATCATCTTTTTTAAGTTATACAAATGAGATCTCTATTCAAATGATGGATTTGGAGCTGAACGATAGCTACTGAAGTAACTTGGGCTGTATGCTATTAAAACGATGAGCAGTAGGAAATATCAGCCTCAGAAAAGCTGATGGATTGAAAAGCCATAATTTTTTTTTTTTATACTTATTTTCCCAATATTTAATTTGAGGTTGCTAAGAAAAGTCTGACAGCTTCTCTAGGTCTTTTAGTCGCTTTTCTGCAGAATCCACGCCTTTGGCACAGG
Organism: Lobosporangium transversale; assembly: GCF_002105155.1. Lineage (NCBI taxonomy): Eukaryota > Fungi > Mortierellomycota > Mortierellomycetes > Mortierellales > Mortierellaceae > Lobosporangium > Lobosporangium transversale. Next base: position 41,397 of record NW_019029054.1, on the reverse strand, counting down.
CTAAATGGTACCACCGTTTTGCTTCATTTATATTCTGTTCAACGCCCAGCCCATGCTCTAGAAAGAAGCCGGTGATATATTCAGCTTTAGGTACTCCTCGTTGCGCTGCGGCTTCCACGAATCTGAATGCTTCTTCGTCGCTCTGCTCTGCTGCTTGACCTGCACTTCCATCAAGGTAAAACCCTGCTAGCGCCAACAATGCTTCGACATGCCCGTTTTCGGCTCCTCGTCTATACCAGTGGACTGCCTGAACTGGATCTTGCGGACATCCTAAAATACCAAACTCATAACATGCTCCCAACTTGTATTGTGCTGGTGCATAGTTTGCTTGTGCTGATGCTGCGTATAGCTCAAATGCGGCGTCCTCATCCGGAACGAGACCATACTCTCTGTGTTCATGGAACTGCGCTAGTTGGTGAATCAAATAAGGGTTGTTCTGGTTTTGGTGGAGTAACGCGTCTTTAAGGTGTGCATAGTCCACATCCAAGCCGACATGTCCTACCAGTAATCTCAAAAGCGCTCTCTCGTTCCCCTGTGCTGCAGCCTTTATATACCACTGCTTCGCCACTGCTAGATCCTGTGGGACGCCAATTCCAACTTCATAATAATGCCCTAATGTATACTCGGCCTTGGCCCAGCCCCGTTTCGCTGCCTTGGAAGCCCATTCGTATGCTAGTGGTTCTGATTGGATTAATCCTTGAGGATGGCCCGTAAGATACCACCCCGAAACAGCAAGCTCTGCATCAGCATGGCCCTGCAAAGCTGCACGCTTGTACCAAGCAAATGATTGTGTGGGGTCCATGGGGAAGTGAGTGAGGCCAAGTTCATAACAGATGCCTAATTTAAATTGTGCTGGTGCGTAGCCCAGTCCTGCTGCGCGAATATAAAGTTCTTTACCATATAGTTGGAACTCTTGACAAGGACTTGTCTCCAGCTGAAGGGCGAGATGATAGTAGTGCTCAGGTCCTGTCAAAAACGTTATCCGGTTCACAGAATCCTCTGATTGAGGGTCATAAAAGTAGCGAAGATCTAATGCTTCTTTGTCGTAGCTATTGTCTCCATCGCTTTCAGGATCGCTGTCACTTTCGTTTCTAATGTCTTTGCTGTCCATCGACGTCGTGATAAGCGGAAAAGCAGCTACACTCTTAGCTGCCAAATTATTTTGCCGTAGATATATATCATCATCGCTGATATAAGCTTCGTTATCTCCGTCGTGTTGCCTATCACGGTGTATCCCCTTCAAAAAATGCTTCTTAAGGCTCTTTCCGGTTTTAGTAGCGAACAGAGTACCTTTAGAGACTGAGTTTTGGGAATATTGTTTCAATTGTGCAGCCTTCCCAAGAATACGCTTCATCCAGCGAGCAGATTTTTGATTGTCATTGTCTTTTTGTGCGGAACTTGAGTTCGGTTGTATTACCGGAGAAGCGTCTGGGCAGAATCGTGGACATGCTGTTGAAGTCCGACCCACAAAATGACTATCCATGGTTCGTTGATTGCCATCCAGCAGAGAAGAATTGCGGTGATCAAGGGAGGAATGGGCACGAGAAGAGGAGGAAGAAGATGGATAAAGTAATGATGATCGCTTGCGATGGCGGCGAGTACGATGTGATGAGATAGAAGTTGAAACGGATAATGCCGTTGTGCTATTACTAGAGATATTACTATTGATGTTGTTGTTGCAGGTAGTGGTATTGTAGTTACTTGTGTCATGAATGGTTGAGGGATGCGAGGATTCGTCGTCATTATTATTGCTATTGTTGCTGTTAGTGTTGTACTGCCTAAGTTCCTCTGCGATAATAGCTTCGTTTTGGATATTGGCCCTGTCGATGTTTCCACCGGGAGTATTGAAAGTGGAAGAAGAAACAAAAGCAGAAGTAGGCGTTGATGCTTCTGAACTTTGATGGTAACGATTAGGGCGGTTTGCTCGTTTTTCTAAATACTTTTTGACACTCTTCACGAACGCCATTTTTTTTTTTACTCCTTGTGGAAATGATAATGATCTTTCAAAATAAAATAAAAAATGCAAAAGAAAAGCAACAAACGAACAGAAATGGCTCGTCACTTTCTTCACAGGGAAGAGTATCGCATAGACAGCTTTAAGTATAGTGGTAAGAACATAAAAAAAGGGGGGGGGAGGAAGAGAATCAAGGACGAATGCAATTGACCTGAATTCGGTTTTTTGAGGGTCCTGGGGATATCCCCCTTGCCGTACCATGATCATAAATAAAAAAAGAAAATACCAGTACTCATGTCATCGGCATTGTCAGCATGGTTCTCATTTTCAGCCTGTACCAATGCCAAGAATCTTTAGAAATGGTAAATCTAAGGGCAAAAGCAGGAGAAAGATTGGGATAGGGGAGGGACATCGACAATAAATCGGACATCACTCCACCCCCTCATGCAATTTTAAGCATGCATGTCGTTCCTGGCGTTGATCCTTCCACCCCAAGTGTTCTGGTAGTGCAACTGTTTGGTGTTGATTATCTCAGATATTCCATGAAGCATGGCGGTAACCCTTGGTCTCGCTTAACATTTTTTATGTAAAGTGTCATCCACCAGTCCTTTAAGAAAGAGGTAAACTGATTGTTTAATTTCACGATAAGAAGAGCAATCAATAGCAATCATGCTTCGAATGAATTGACCTGTGAATAATGGCCAGCCTGTAATTTAACATGTGAACGGCAAGTGCTAAAAAACCAAGGCTTGCCGTATCCTGCTTTCATGGTGTCCGTTCTTTTTATTTAATTTTTTAACGGTCCTCAGCCCACTCGTTCTCCTTCTTGATTTGAGCCTCTTCCTCAGGCGTAAAATCATTGACAATGTTGAAGGCCATCCGAATCTCCTCGGGCGTTTTGCCCTTAATAATATTGGCCACTGTCTTACATCCTACATCGAGTAAGGGCTTGATATCTAAGTAATTGGCAGCAAGAATGATCTCAAACAGCATCTCTTGGTCCACTTGCATAAACTTCCTATCCCATTCCTCAATATCATTGGAACGCTTGCGAGGATCATCTGACTCGTCCTGAACTTGAATAGGATCGTTCCTATGGTGCTCACAGTATTCAATAACCTTTGTCAGCACAGCAGACGACACATTGGGTAGAGGAATGGGTGCATCACTCTCACCCACATCTTCAATCATGTTTTTGATGAGAATGGATCGCTCAGCGACCTCCTTATCAACCTTGAACTGTTGATTATCCAGTGAGACAAGTGTGATAGTCATGGTAGAGTTGATTTCAGTTGGTTTTGTAATGGGGGAATGATTAAGAGAGGGATTACAAATTTATTTACACAATGAAATGCGATAGGTTTTAGGCTCTAAAGGGGTAAGAGGAGTAAGGGAGTAAAGGAGTGAGGGAATGAAGGAGTGAGGAATAAGGGAGTGAGGGAAGTAGGGAAGTAAGGGGAGTGGAGCGAGGAAAAAAAAGAAGAGAATAGAAAAAATTGCGCTTTTTTTTTGTAATGTGCCTGTGGCGCTCTTCCGTCTTCGCCACTCACCGCGAAAAGTTTATTTAATCGTTTATCAAATGAATTACTTCTTGTTGCGATGCTTCTTGAATAATGGGTGGTGTTCAGCTTTGTTCTTGTCCTTATCCTTCAAATTGACCGCCTTGTTATATTCAATATATGCCATCTGATCTCCTCCACTTAAGCTCTTGAGCCCTCCTACTGTGCGCTTCGCCCCGTTAGAACCACCAGCAACTGAACCCACATGGCTCAGTACTGATCCTCCACCTGCACCGCTGCGTCGGCTTGTGTTTCCCGTTAGATCATCCGCATCTGGCTCTACATCATCATTCAAGTCCGCTTCACTCTCCTGGGCCAGCAACACTGACTGGAGCAGACTCAGTTGTTCTGCAGGTGTAGAATAGACAAGATCTTGTTCTTGATCCATACCATCCAGATTCGTAATCACTTTAAATGCATAGCCTTGGTCAATCAAGAACTGTTGACGCTTGGTTGAATAGTACATTTCTTGCGTATCCTTCGACACCAACGAATAAAAGAATGCATTGAAACCTTCGTCGTTCCTACGCTTGGCTCTTAAAATTCGCCCTAAACGCTGCGCCTCTTGACGACGTGAGCCATAATGAGACGACACCTGAATCAGACACGTAGCTTCTGGTAGATCAATCGATGTGTCTCCAACTTTGGACAAAAAGATCGTATTAATCTTGGGGTTATGTTGAAAATTCTGTAAGATGCGGACACGTTCCTGTTGACTGGTTTCACCATAGATGAATGGCTTCATCAGTTTCTGTGCGTATGCTACCAATGCATATACATTGTCTGAGAAGACAATAATCTTGTCACCACGCTCTTCATGGTATCTAATTAGATATTGGCACGCTTGAAACTTATTGGGATTCATAACATACAACAGTGTTCTTTTCCTAGAATTTTCACGCAGATATTCTCGGTAGAAGGCTGGAGTCATCGGACACCAGACTTCTGCACATTGCACATTGGCAATATGTCCTTTTGAGGCTAAATCCATCCAGTTAGCCTCGTACAACTTGGGGCCGATCAAGAAGTTAAGATCGTCGATTTTCTCGTCTTCTCGAACAAGAGTTGCGGTAAGGCCCAGCTTGGCATGAGCAGCAATCGTTGTCAGGACCTTGCGGAACATGTTTGCGGGAACGACATGTACCTCGTCCAACAACAGAAATCCCCACTCTCGACTCTTTAAAAAATTCATCATCTTTTGCGAATCATGTGAGCGGTTACGGGTATTGGCAACCATGCTATATGTTGATATAACAATACCAGCAGCACCCAGAAATTTTTCTTTTTGATCTGACGTGAACACGGCGATTTGATGAGGTTTGATGTTGGACCACAGCAAGAACTGCTGCCTCCATTGTAGGACTGATACGGATGACGTACATAGCACCAAAGTGCTCTTTTTGACCGTGCAAGCCGCTGTGATACCAACAAGGGTTTTTCCTGCTCCACAAGGTAACACAATAATGCCTGATCGAGCACGACCGTTGCCAAACATCTTACTAAGCGATTTTTCTTGATACTATAGCATATAAGAGCGAGCTCACTAAATGTCAGTCCAAACATTATAGTATAGCTAGTGCTTGCATACTTTCTAGCACTCCTTTACAACTTCATAGGAAGGTTGGGACACTTACGGGACGAATGACAGTAATAGGCTTAAGATCAATCTCAAGATCAGGATTCAAAGTGTCATTCCTGAAATCGTATTCTTCTAGCATGGGATAGTCAAGTTCATTACACCTCTTCTTCACAGTCTAATGAAGAGCATAAAAATCCCATAATAAATAAATGAATAGCATGTTGATGTGAGAATGACAAAAAGAAAGCAAAACTCTTGAGAATACTCACTTCAACTGATGAGGAACTGATTTCGAATGAGTGAACGTCATCACTTTCAACATCATCATCATCCTTATCCAACCCAACAACTGCAAAGATTTCATCTCCATCTTGTCCTGCTGTGGCCCCAGCTGCTGCTGACGCTCCAGCCGCTACTTTATTAGGATCTGGGATATCTTTCTTTACGCCTGGGATTAACAAATCCTTCGCGTTCGGTGCCTTCCCAGTGATCAATGCACCATTCTGATTGGTTTCTTCTTCTCCTATTAGTCGTGCCTCTTTAATAATAGGATCTCGAAGCAATTTTTGTAACATCTCAGGGTGCGAAGATTCCACGAAGTATCGGTTGTGCTTCAAGACCAACTTGACTTTGCCATAGGATAGTGTACAGTCCCGAATCAGACCCAATATACTCTCAGGAACGGGTACTTTGGAAAGACGACTCAAAACCTCGATGATGTCTTCGGTCTCTAGTCCGACAGATACCGCAGCATAAAGTGAATACGGAGTTAACTTGTACTCATGGATATGAGAGGGCCTAGCAATGAGAGCGGAGAAGTATGATAAAAGCATCATGTAAGCGATGATTGGGATGGAAGCTAGTTAGCTGCTTCTGATTTTTTTTATTCCTACCTGCTGACCGGTTCACCAATTGTAATAAGAAAATCAATAGCCTTTTCAGCAATGGGTGAAAACCCTTCCAAGATAATATGTCCGTCCTCAGTAATCCATAATGGCCGTGATTCATGGTCTTGCTTAAGTGGGAGCCAGGTGTAATCATGGTCTCCAAATATATAGGAGACACTGTCTCTTTGAAAGCTGTGTGATTGGGCCACAGCGTCCATAGTAGCATGTTTGGGGACTGAGAAAGGAAATACAAAAAATTTTAAGATTAGATGCGTCTACTGTTGTATTCCATTAATACAACTATTATTGAAAATTCAGCGACAATTACCAACAAGTTTCTCAGAAAAATCCTCGTCAATATCTTGATCCTCTGGTACTCCTACGTCATGGATGGGTCCATCATCTCGTCGCCGTCTTTCATGAATAACATCTATATTTTCGTAAAAACGCAACATCTTATTAAAATGTTACTTAGTACATATTTCCTGTAATATGCAGTTGAGATATGTCGAGTGGAGATGTCACCAATCCATTGTTATCCAACTATAGCTCTACACACATACCTCCCGTTGGGCCTCGCTTTTGTCCCATAGTTAATGTATAGCTTGAATAAATGGGTTTAATTGAAAAAGAATGAAGGATGAGCAAGACAAAATTAGGTTTTTGATGATTTCAGGGTTCAATTAAACAGCCTCTGTTCTTTTTAATGTTCTCTGTTCTCTCTCTCAATTTTTTTTTTTTTTTTTTTTTTTTTTTTTTAAAAAAAAAAAAATGAATGTGTAAAGAGTAGAGAGGTAAAAGAGAAAAGAAAATTGCATTGAGCATTACAAAGAACTGGAGTTTATATACATGATTTGCTTAAGGGCAAGAATCAAATGAAAAGTGCTGCGCAATATTTTTTTTTGTATTACAAATCTCATCTCACTCTACAGGTGTCATCTCAAGCCCAGAACTTTTCCTTTTGCGGGTCATGGGCTGACTTGAGCCAGATAATAAATCCAATCCTGCAGTACGAGTAGTCGGTGTGGTCGATGTCGAAGTACTACTAGACCCAATTTGGGCTAAGCCCCCTGATGTACCTATAGGAGCAAATGACTGAGAACTCTTGAAGTTCTTGATTATGAATTCGACCTCTGACATCATAGCCTGTGCCATATGATAAACTTCAGTATCCTCATTATTATACATAATGGCGTTCATAAACATCAGTAGGACATCCCGGTGGAACTCATCTGCGTTTGTAATTTGCTATATTAAATATGTTAAACAGTTTAAAACGTAAGTTAAGAATTGAATTAGGTGGTGCTTCCAAATTACTAGTCGAAGTCTATGTCAAATGGCGTTGCTTGATGCCTTCCTATGCATTTTGAATCAACTTACACCATCACGGATACGCTCCTTGATACTCTTGAGATCCATGGGTCGTTTGATCATATAGTAGTAACCAGGTGCATCCTGTTCTTTAATTGGCTGCATAAATACGGCTCCAAATCGATGATTAGCAATGTCAGACCAAATCATCATCAGAATTTTTTTCCATTTCTTGTCATCCATCTGAGGCCGTATAACATGATCGGACGATATATTGGTGTTGACACCATCTGTAGCTTCACTGTCTGTGCTGTTATAGCCTCCATCTTCATTAATATCAACCGCATTGGCTGTCCCACGAGTAGAACGCCTTCTACGCTTTCCGGGCACGGTACTTGTTTTAATCTTCTTTGGTTTCCTAGCTGCTTTGGTGGTTGATCCAGCTACATCTTCATCTCCGCTGGTTGCGCCTTCATGTCCTGTATCTTCTCCGTCGTGATCGTGATCGTGGCTGAGACTATGCTCTGCCTCGTTAATCTTCTCTGATCCTACTAGGAGAGGTTTTAAATTAAGCTCTTCCTCTTTTTTCAATGTTTCTTCAGTATTCTCATGCAATTCTGGTGTTTTTTCCCGTGAAGAAGCCTTCTTCGAATCTTCCTCAGTCTCTTCCTTGTCCTTTATCTCGGACTCCGTCATCATCTCGTCGTCTTTACGCTTGCCCTGTTTTTCGACATTGGCTTCTTCATCAATAGCTTCATTTTTCAGTTGTGTATTGGTCTCCGGGGCCTGCTCCCCTCCACTGGGTGCAATATCTATCTCCTCATGGATGGCTCCAGACTGCAATAAATCTGATTCTGATCCTAGCGATTCGTTCAAATGTTGTCTGTCTTTTAAGGCGCTAACTGTATCTGGTTTCCCATAATGCATCTCAGCGATTTTAGGCATTGCGTTATTCTCAGGTATCGCGTCGGATTTTAGTGGCTCTTGTTCTGTAGCGTCGCTCATTTCAATATCCACTGTCCCTTGAACAAGCGTTGGCGCTGCACTTGATGAGATGCTATTACTGAATTCTATAGAGGCGTCTTGTGGTGTTTGTTGCGATCCAGCTACATCTTCCATATTCACATCCTCTTCTAGTTGGGAAATTTCTTCCGATTGTATAGTTGTGGGTGTTGCCTTTAAAGAGATTTCATCTTCATTAGAGAGGATTGTTACTTGTTCGGAATTCAGCGCACTCTGTGGTAAGGGAGCTTCAGATGACGATGTAAGAGCGAAAGGCTCTATTGTGTTGATGTCAGATGATGAGGTTGTGGCATTGTTACCATCGCCTTCTTGATGCAGCTGCGAATGCGAATCATCCGTATTAGCAGTTATTGAGGTGTCACTATTATTCGTAGGTGCTTCGTTTTCAGATATGAGTGGAGGTGGATTCTTTTTCAGCTCTTCAGCCAATTGGCTATCCCATTTGCCTTGACGAATCTCTTCGAGCTCCGTTACCAATGCTCTAAACCTTTCTTCATCCTTCCGAATTAGCGCCTTGATCTCCAATATCCGTTGATTATAAAGTTGTCCGGCAAGCTTTACTACAGAGGGGATATCTTTTTTTTTTTTTTTTTTTTTTTTCGTACAAAGATAACGAAATTACTTTGCAGGTTCAAATAAAATTGTAGGAGGATGGTTGGCTGTACGGCTCCTATTGACAAAAATGACATAAATACCTTGTGAAGCTGAAGATCCTGCCTCACCGCGCGATTGCTTTGATCGCCTATCGGAATTGTATTTGTTAGTACACATTAATAAATATTCAGAGCAAAGTAGAGTAACACAGTATAACTGCACAGTCATCATTATGAAAATCTAAACATGGTTTTGCTCTTATCTTACGTTTCGGCTTCCAGGTTCTTTAAGAGGTGGGTATATTGAGTGGCACAACTCTAGTTGCCAATGTTTTGAGAACAAGTAAGTTAGTCTTACGACATCTGTGCTAACATACTTTCTGCCATTGTGACACATCAATTAAGAGACAAAAAAAAATGTTGAGGTGTGAAACCGTGTGAAGGTTCAATTCAATCGTCAATCGCACCTTTTGTGAGAAAAAGTTGTTAGAGCGATGAACTTGGGGATGTCCCTTGATGGTGCGTGCAATTGCAACCCAGTCGGTGCCGCCGCATTTGTAGATTGCTTGTGCAAGAATCAAGTTTTCGAGAACAGACCAGGGTTCAGAGTCACTTTTAACATCTGTGGAAGTGGGATCGGCCATGATTTGAGAATGTTATGGAGGTCTTTAAAATGAAATGTGTAAAAGTAGTTTTAACTAGGAGAGCTAGAATGGCTTGGCTTGATATAGCATTGTTTTTGTGACAGCTCATCTAATAAGTACATATTTTAATTTATTCATCAAACAACGATGCAAGACCCTCGCCAATGTCGTCATGCTCCTCAGAATCTAGCACAGACTTTGAAGGGCGGTCATACTTTACATCAATAGTCCTACCAGGCGTAGGATTATCGCCAACCAACTTCTGCTTAAACCACTCTGACTTTGCAACCTACATTAAAGACCATATAGAGTTAGATCTCTGAACGATTTTCCTTCCGGTAACAGCAAGAACACAAGGCGAGATTTGTGATGATCTTACTCCAATAATGCTTTGCAAAAAGTTTTTCACAAGTGCATGTTTTTTAGTTCGATTACTGGTGGATTTTGCAAGCTCCTGCTCGAATTCCTAGAACGATAAAGAAATGCAATATAATTAATGTAAACTTATTCTATATTCTACAAGACCCTTTTATCCGTGAAGTTGAATTGCGCTGATTTACCTCAAGACGTTGAATGTCTGCACCTAACGCCTGTTGAAAAACTGCCTTGGGCGCTATATCATACGGACGAACCTCAACATAAACTTCCGTGATAAGTTGAATTAATTTTTCTTGGCCCTCTTGATGATAAGGATCGTGGATGGCTTCCATTGCTGCCTTAAGAACCATTGCTGAAAATGCACCAATGATATCTTTTGTCCCGGGGGAATTCTGGACCAATACAACCAGAGTACGCTGAATGGCATCCACTGCGCGTACACATGCCTTTGTGTCCTTGAGAGTCACAATGTGACACAATAGAGTGATGACGGCTTGTGCAATGGCCTGTCTTGATAAAATAGATAACGCTAGGGGCGTGATTTCTTTCTGCATGATCGTAGAGGCTGTTGCGCTATTTCCAGGATCTTGAATCATAGGCTTTTGCTTACCAAACTCCAAAATTGAACAAACAAAGCTAGCAACGTCTCGCGTAAGGTCTCGCAGCATTGCTTCTCTGGCAATTCCATCTGAAATATCCACGTCTTCACTGTCTCCTTCATCCTCCATTTCATCTATGACCAATCCCTCTTCAGATGCCAAAGCCCAGTCATTACGTAAGCGTTGATCCAGATACGAAAATAAATGCATCAATAGATGCGAAAGGACTGAGTCCATGTAGGGTTCTGGGCAGTTCTTAACCAGCGGCTGTACCGCATAGTTAATAAGAAATCTTAATTGACGATTATTGATAAAGTCCACATGCTCAAATAACGATTGCTCCAACATAACCTGCAATGATGGGGTCGCATAGAACGAGGATCCGAGTAGCGAGATTTGAGCAAGGACTCGATAGGATTGATCTCTCAGCACAGCCAACCAAATTTTAATATCCAATGCCAATTTGACTAGGTCTGATTCGGCAGATCGTCCAAAGAAAGCGCTGGGTGCTGTCTTTCCTGTCACTAATACGATCTTGTCTTCTGCTGAGAGCGATAAGATGTGGTCCCTAATATCCGTATTCACGTTCGTCCATACCTGTTCATTGCATATGGCGTTTAGAGAACGCATTGTTGAAAACAAATTGGGCATGATCGAGCTTAGATGAAATGCCCAGGGTTCCATCGTGTGAGGGTTTTTAACATCAATAGTCTCCTTCATGAAAGTGTGTAAAGCCTCAACCAGACTCTTTATCTGTCGACGTTGGATAATTGTCCCCTTTAGTTGGTTGATTTCCACTGGTTGAAGGGTTTTGGAGGCTGCTGTGCATAGGTCATCCACCCCAACATATGTTAAAAATGCTCGTGGAGTTGATAATGCTTCCGTTACGCTCGTCGACTGAAAGTCGATAATTACGGGTAGGACGACTTTTTCAAAGATAGCAGTCTGGTTTACTGGTAAATCTGAATTGAATCCAATAACTAACAGAAAACTTTGGAGAGTTTTCTTGAGGCCTTGTGTAATAATGTTTTGTTCAACCAAACGCTGAATTGCAGACTCAATCTCACCATAGATTGGATAGAGTATATTAGGGATTGCCCTACCAATCTTAACAAGGGTATTTGCAGCCATGTCACTCATTCGGGCGCCATTCGAAAGGGACTTATCTAATGAAGGATATTCAACGGCCTTGAATAGCTAGGTACAATTATATAGAAAATAATAATGAGTACCAATTTGAGTGCAGAAAGCCCCCCAGACGATTGCCCTTGCGAGCCTATATTTCTTTATCACACCTTATCCAATGAACGGTATAGCAGCGTTGAATTTTGCTTAAACATATCTGAGAACGCTGGAATAGATGCGAGAACTCTTTCTAGAGCTACAGAGCACTATGAATAAGATAAAAAACAAAAAGTTATCAATATGGAGAGCATGGTTAACAGTGCGCAGATGTAGTAAATAGCAAACCTTATACCTTGCCGTCATACTCGATGATAACACTAAGAACAGAATTCATGCCCCCAAGCAACTGTGTAGATTGAGGATGAGCTTTATTGGACATGATCTCTGTCAGACTGGATACTGTTGTTTCCATGAGTGTGAGAGTACCATCAAAGACCTTGAACTGTGATGTTTCCTTGACTATGGTGTAAGCATTTTTTTTTTTTTTTTTTCTGTAAGAATGAGGACTACCCGTGTTAAAAGACAGAATTTATTAATTTGAATATCGTAGCACATACCGTTTTCGAAAGGAAACTCCATCATGAGGACCTCGGAGACTCGGTTTGCTACCCAAAAGAACGCGTCTAGTGGCTAGACGATGCGAAATGTACAGACATATTAGTATCCTTACCAACAGTGCTTTTGTCTGAGTATGCCATATCTATATGCGCACCTACTATGATTGGCACAACGAGGCGGATCACATCGGCCGCCCTCTGGAAGAGTTGCAAAGCTCTCCCTTGAAATTCAGAAAAGGAGTCGAAGTCAATAATGGCAAAATGTTTATAAATAGGGTCCCGATTCCATCGGTTCTTGATGTCCTTTGCTAGATGGGCAGAGTATATTTCCAAGAGCTTTGGAGCAAATGAACACACGACAGAGTTCTATACAGCATATAAAGTGTGGATGCGATAAGACTTCATAGGACAAAAAAATATAATAAAAATACATAGTTGTCAAATGCTGCCCTACCTTTGAAAATGTTTCATGACGCAAGATAGTTGACCAGAAAAATGTCACAATTGATACTATTAAGACTGAGGGATGGGACGCCATCGAGTGTAATAGCTGAAGAAGTCTAAACAAGGGATTAATACACAGATTTTCAAGGCTAAAACCTCTTTAATCTAGCTATCCAAATGCATTATTTAACTTACATGAATAGATCTTTAGGAGCGTGTGTATTGCGCTTTGCGCAAAGCTGTTGTTCTCCAAGATTGACGGTGGCCTGTTACAGATGAATCAGCAGAACGTTTGTTTGGTTAATAATGAACATTTGCCTATATCATCGTTCAAGGGTATTTGTGTAGAGATTTACCCATACCTGCACCATTTTTTGTACAAACTCATAGGCTCCTCCTTGCACAAGCTGTGTAGCGTACATCAGATAAGCTCTTGATATCAAATCCATTCCACCTTGGTCCAAGACCGGCCAAAGAACTTCATTTCTCTCCACATCTGTCATGTTTCTGCATGCTAAGGAATCATAACACTCTGCGCCAGCCTAATTATATAATGATAAATAAAAAAAGTAGATTTAAACGCATGTTAAAGTTAATGACTTTCGAGATTTGATAGAGATGGAAAAACATGAGGCTTAAGCTATCATTTACCAAACGGATCTTTATGGAAGGCGACAACAGAGTCTGACAGATAAGCTGGACAATAGGAGATGATGCGATTGTACTGTATCAAAATAATATGGCAAACGATATGCTCATCAATACCAACAGAATATCGCGGAGGAAATGGTTCATTTCCATGTATCTACGATTGACCTTTCCCTTGATAACTTACGGACAGAGGATCCAGTCCAAAGTTACTGCAAGCGTTTTCAAAGCTGCGACTGCGAGCTTTTCATCCTTTAGCGTTATGGTCTGTGGGGAAAGGATGATTAATTTAGTTTGTAGGATCTCTGCTGCTATCAATATTGTACTTGTCATTTCTTAAGCTTGTTTCCATTGTTCCATTACCTCTGATTGGCAATGGGGTAGAATGTCCTGCAGTAGGCTGCTTATTCGCTTGGTCCAGCCTTCATTACCTTCCTCGCCATACATAAATTCTATATCCTTTTTGCCTCTATCCCACCCATCTGGATACAGCTTCTTCAATATATCTTGGCTCGCCATGATCTCCAAAAGCCCTGTCCTCAATTCCTGTTGTCTTAGCGCTGCTAGCGGATCATTGTAAATCCAAACATCCTCGCAAATCGATTTTAAAATCAGCAATACCATTTCTTTTCCTAATTCCTACGATACGTAATTGAAATATTAATCTCTTTTTTTTATAAAAAAAAAAAAAAAAAAAAAAAAAAAAAGAAATGTGTCTACTAGTTTCCAAGAATATAACGCCTCCTTTACTTTATTTTTTATGAAGCGGAGGGGTTTTCTTACATCTTTAAAGAACTGCTCTTTCAGGAAAGTATTCATACTAGGCCAATAAAGGGGCCATTCACGCTCTGCAATTGCCACGAAAAGACGCGCCACTTTTTCCTTTATAAATGACTGTTCCTCTAGCATTGGCTTGAGGCCCTGTGTTTGAGGCAATGGAGTGATGAGAACGAAAGAAGTAGCGTTAGCTACGGCTGTGATTGAAGACAATACTTAGGCATTTATATTGGATATATATGAGCTACTGGCTCAATGTACCTCTGATATAAGCGACATAGCGCCTTGCTTGAGCGACTCCTTCGTCTCTTGAATTAAAGTGTCATCAGTCCAACGATAGCGAACACAGTATTCCATGAGTCCTACCCCAAAGTGGCGTAGTACATCTGGTTGCTGTTTGTCTTTGTGTGCGAGGTAATATCCATACATGGGTGCCGCTGCATGACGCCTCATATCCTCGCAAAACTGAAGTGGAGGTAAATGAAGAAGCAGTCAATTATAGAGCATACTAATATTAATAACTGTCAGCTATTTTGCGATCATTGTAATTTTTTTTGTCCATACATCTTCCGCTTGTCGGCGAGCTTCATTTGCACTGGTTGGGTTGTGAATCGTTTCTAATGCCTGTATAAGACTTCTCAAAGCTAATTACATTGTGTAAATTAGAGTGCTGTCAACAGTAAAACAATAGAATATGTCTTCACTTGACTTCTATACATGTATACAACTCTTACTAGCCTCATCCATCTTGATCTGATCTAATGTGCTGCAAAAGAGAAGTCTCCTTTCTTTCATAATTTTAATTTTATTGTGTCATGGCCTATTTGGCAATAAGGTTTATTCAGATCAAGTCTATGAAGTTTATTTTACAGCATGCAACTATAATAATCGACTATTAAAAATATTGTCCACTAGCATTACCACCCCCTGATCCTGTCCCATTCCCGCGTCCAAGGTCGCCCCCAGCATTCTGTTGCTGCTGATGAAATTGCTGTAAAGCCAATTGAGACGATGTCAATGTCTGTGTTTTCATGCGCGCTAGCCGTTCCTTCATTAATGCGACCGTTTGAGCACGCTCCTTGGCCGCCATCGATTCTTGCAGTGCTTGGAGTGAAGGGGCTGACGATGATGGCGAAATACTATTAGCTAAAGCACTTCCACTTCCAACGCCATTATTCCCTGTTGTATTAGGGTACCCGTTGTTCAAGATGTTGTTGCCGATACCTCCATCTTGTTGAGGTGCATATTGCCCCTGATATGGCAAATGCATACCACTTACTGAGCTGCTAAATTGTGAAGCTGTGGGTGAAGCAGATGCGCTAGAGAGAGTTGACTGATAGAGAGACGATGGGCGAGAACGATTGTGCTGCGCCAAGATTTGTTGTTGTTGCAATTGATGCTGCTGAAAATCAAGCTCTTGTTGCTGCCGCATTGCCAAACTGGGACTATTACGGCCCTCCATCAATCTGCTATTCGGATCATGACTGTCATGAACCGGAGAAGGCGTCTTGGAATCCTGCTTTAAAGATGATAGTGAGAATAAGTGTACGTGTACAAAGTTAATTAATATGACTATCTTACACTCAAACTTATTTATGAGATTATTGAATGCTAACAGTCAGGCATCATTTCTTACCAGTTTATATCCAAACATCTGTTGAAGCCGAGCGAGACGATCTTTGTATGACTCCGATGGATCGATAGAGGATGATCCTACGGCACTTGTCTCACTATCAGAGCCTACCATCGAGAGTATACTTTCTCGTTTTCTTGCGGTTGCTTCCATTGCCTCACGGTCCCGGACGAGTGGTGATCCTGCTCCGCCTATCCCTAGGGTACTGATTGAGGCTTGTGTAGAGCCACCTGTAGCGGCCGCATTTGCCTCTGCCTCCAAATTAGCTAGACCTCTCCGAATATAACTCTGGAAGAAAGTCCCCGTCTTGGCAAGTTGTGCATTCACCTTAGACTCCATATTGGGATACATCTTTTGAAATTGGTACAAATCCGAAATACCCTGTCATAATATAAGCAAAAAAAAAAAAAAAAAAAAAAAAAATTAGAAAAAATCAATAAGTTGAATGCCGGTTCAGGTCAATATTATGAAGAGTATTCATACCTGCTTTGTCTCCTCTCTGGTCCCAATCTTGGTAAATATCTGAGTCAGTCGACTATTCATTTCTGTTTCAGACGCACCCGACGTGTCATCTGCGCCCTTGCCTTCGCTACCGCCGGTGCTGTGGCTTCGGACTGGAGACTGCCCCATGACCATACTCAAGCGGTTAAAGTTAGCGCCTGCACTATTAAATTCAAGTTGAGGAGATCCAAATACAGAAGTAGAAGTATGTGGCGCTTGCAACTGGGATGTAAAAGTAGATTGCAGAGGGGTTCTCGGCGAAGTGGAGGAATGTTGAAACTGAGGCGACTGCTGGAATTGCAGTGATGATGGCAACTGGCCTAGTGGGGGCTGAAGCTGAGGTTGTGACAGTTGCTGCTGTAGCTGCTGCTGCTGATGTTGCTGATGTTGTTGATGTTGCAACTGTTGTTGATGTTGCAACTGTTGTTGCTGTTGTTGCTGTTGTTGCTGTTGTTGCTGTTGATGGAGCAGGGTTTGGTTGGTCATTGAACCAATAACCGACAGCCGTTCACGGGCACCATTGCTGGGAGCAGATTGTAATGGAGGGTTCTGTGCCGGAGTAACAGGACGTTTCTTAGGTCCAGTCATGTGGACTAAATACTGATGAATAGCTGATTTGCTTGGGTCTTCGATCAGGTCGAGGTGATTAAAAACTTCATCTCCCATACCAGAGGATAATTCTACTAGTACTGTCTTGACGGTTCTTAGAGGCATGTCACCCAATGGGACTCCTTCTTGAGCACGTCGCTTCCACTCGGGCGGCGATATTGAGACTAAGAAATCATTCATGTCTGCCAATAATTCATTTGGTTTCAATGTGCCCGCAGCAACACATTCCTTGATTGTTTTCGTTAGCTTCCAGATGCACTTCATGATAAGATCTCCAAACTTGGCCTGGTGGGCTGAATCCCCATGATCCATATTCCTGAGTGGCTGAGCGCAGCGAACCAGGATCAAAAGTAATGCATTGAATGTTGCATTGCGATTACTATTCTCCAGGACCTTCACCATAGTGACATTCAAAGCCTTCGCCAATTGCTGACCACTCTCGACTTTGTCCAAATTCTTGTCTAACAGCCGACTCGCCAGTTCATGCAGCAAATTATACAGGTAATCTGATTGCACCTTGCTTGCTAATTGCTTGTTGGAGAAAATACTGACCAGAGAATTGACGAGGTGCTTACATACGCGGGTAGTCGGGGTGCTACGCTGTTCAAGTCTAGTATAGGCTAGACGAATCTGGAGAGTATGAGCATTAACCAGCTGGTTGACATGAGGAATGATGACATCTAGGGGGCCATGAAGTGTTTTCTCTAACTGCTTCAAAGCATCTATACTCTGGTTAGGATCATCACTCATGATCTGGGTGACAAGGTAGTCCATTACTGCCTCGCCTCTCATATCTCCACCAGATACCGAAAGACGTTTAATCTGCGCTGCTGGTGGAGCAAGGATTGACGATGATGACTGCTGCGAGAGGTTATTGTTTATCGGCAAAATCCCTCCCATTCCTCCCATTCCCCCCATTCCTCCCATTCCTCCCATTCCTCCCATTCCTCCCATACTATTAGCTCCAGATGGTCTGATTCCGTTTAAGGGTTGTGATGTAGGGACAACACCTTCCATCGAATCAAAGGAGCGCTGTTGCGCGGACATTCCCATAGGCATTTGAATGCTGCTGTTGTAAGATGAGGGTAGGTCGTTATGCTCCTGCTGCGTGTCATGCTGCAAGTCATGCTGGCGCGACACACGAGGTGGTGCTGAAGCTCCTGGAATACTGGGCTCCATGGGACTAGGGATTGGTTGACCTGGCTTCTTAGACATTGTCAACCGAGATTTTGGTGCAGCAAGTCCCGATCCTTGTCCTTGTCCTGGATGCGAAGAAAGCGATGGAAGAGCTGGAATAGGTGAAGTCTGTTGCTCACGAGGAGGGCCTTGCGGTGTTGGGAGAGCGCTCGCAGTTGGTCGAGCAGCAATCTTTGAAGGAGCACCAGGAAGAGCGGATGCATTGGCGCGAACACCAGCTTTTGCGCTTGGTTTGGATAAGCTAGGGAGCGAACTTAATGCCCCTCTTTCGACTGGTTTAGTGCCTTCTACTGATGGAGGACGAGGTGGGGGAGCAGGTTTGGCTGCTTCAAGCATGGGCATAATAGCAGATTTTGCAGCACCTTTCAAATCACTACACTTTGAAACGACAGCGTCATATCCAACGTTGGCTACTAAAATGGGTAAGAATGCCTGACCTGCCTTACGAACATCGGGGCTACGATCTTGTAAGCACTGCAAGACGGGAGGTGCGAGCGGCGAAAGGTCTGGCAATGCCGTATCACGCTCCTTGGCACCATTGCAAAAGGTTGTGAGCCAGGCCAGTAAATCTTTACGTAAAGTTGGCGAATTAGTGACCAATGAGACTGCCAAGGATGACACGAGACAGTCCAATCCACCTTGCGTAGCAAATGCTTCCAAAGCAGCAATAGATGCGTTTCGAACGTTTTCCTTTTGATCAGTGAGACAACTGGCAACATTTGAGCACAGGATCCTTGCATACTTTTCAAACGGCTTGCCCATAGCATTGGCGACATTAGCACAAATCTCCATCGTAAGAATCTGCAGATTCTTATTGCTGTCTGCAAGCCGAAGCTTCAATGCCCCTGGAAGTCCACCTAAATTAGGCTTGATCCGTTTGTTGGCATCTATAATAGCAGCGACCTTTTCCAGGCCTTCTTTACGCACTTTCCAATTCGCATCGCCACATTCTTCTAACAAAGCAGATGTAAACTGGCCCCCGATATCAACTTTAGGGAAAAGCTCCTCCACTGCAGCGCTACCTGTGCTCTCTTCAGCAACTCCCTTGGTGATTTGAGGCGGCTCCATGTCTGCGACCTTTGCAAACTCTGCATCAATAGTAGCCAATAGTGCTGAATTGCAGTCCTCAACAAATGTTCGAATCCCTATGATCGAAGTATTATTTTTAGAATAAGAGTTTACACCTGAGAACGAAAGGCGGTGACAATTAGATATACCATACCTGGCCCGACAAAACGACGGAGCGTTCCAAGGACAGCGACAGCATTAGTGCGTACAGCTGCATTGGCACTTCCAAGTGTTATTTTTAAAAAGTCAATCATCTCACGAATCTGTACCCCACCAATGCCAAAGTCTTCCAGTTGCTGATTAATCCATAGCAATGAATCCGCAAGGGCTTTCGGTGCTTTCAGTTTCTTCAGAGGATCGTACGATTGACTAAGGACGAATTGAAGTGAGAGCGCTTCAGCGTATGAAGCTAAGCAGTCACCTGCTGCCTTCTTGAGTTTAATATCGCCCATCTTATCAATCATAGCTAATATGAATTAATCGCTTGAAAGGTTAATATATGAAAACCTAGAGAGTAGGCAAATGCCGATCGGATGATAAATGCAGAGAAAAAATATACCTGGGATGCTCAAGGCAGCACATGCTTTGGAAAAAGTCGGTAGTTTTTGTGCTTGGAGCTGAAGGATACCATAGAGTTTGGTCGTAACCTGGAAGTTGCTTTCCTTCCACCCAGGTTTTTTAGCCAAAACGCGTGTGATTAGCTCCGCCTCAAAGTCAGTGCTGCTATCCACAAGCTCATATAGTTTTTCCATAGCTTCCAAACGCACCTTCCAACTAGAGTCACCAAACTCTGCAATTAACTCCGGCGTCAGGAATTCAGCTGCCTGCTCTTCTGCTGTTTCATTCGAAAATTTATATCGTATAGGCTCATCATCCTTTTTAGCTCCACCCGCTGCAGGTGCTGCCTTCTTTGCTGCCGTGCTTGCAGCTGAAGCCGTAGCTGGAGTTGTTTTGGCTACAGGTTTTTTAGCTGAAGACAATGCTGGTGGTTTAGCTATAGGCTTTTTTGCAGGAGTTTCCACCTTTGCCGCGGGTTTCTAATTGTATAAACAAGCCGTAGTTTGCATAATAGAGCAAAATATCAGATACTGTCTACTACACTTACAAAACCAGTACAAGAGTCATGTTCATCAAGGCCTACCGTTGCCGCAGGTTTGGCAGCTGAAGCTGCGGGTTTGGCTGCGGGTTTGGCTGCGGGTTTGGCTGCCGCTTTTGGTGGGGCCGCCTTGGGTGGGGCTGCCGGGGCTGCTTTGGCCTTGACTACAGCTTTATCACAATATTCCTTAACTTTCCCAGTCTTGACAGTATCCAGATTTTCTATGTATGCCAAGAGTGGTTTTTCGCCGCAGCATTTCATAAGCGTACCAAGCGCTTCAGCAGTCGCTTCACGGACTGTAGCATCTCCGTCGTCAAATGCCTTAACAAGCATTTCACATGCCGTTTTAATTTCCTGCTTAGATGGTGCGATTTTGATTTCCTTTAAACGATGAACTTGAAGTTTTATAACTTCTGCTCGAATTTGCGGATTCTTGTGAGCTACATTTGCTGCAGAGTCTTCCAGCAATTCAGAATATGGCGCCTGTTATGAGTCTCAATATAACAGCGCATGTGTAAGATACTAGTCCATTTTCCGTGTCCATATCCTCTTTCAACCTATTTCATGCAATAGTGCTTACCGTGCTGTACATAGCATTTAGTGCACCAGTTAAAGCCTCTACAACGGTGACTTTGCGCTCTTTCAGTCGATCCATGATGAGTCCTGCTACTGAGGATTTGTATCTGTTGAAGTTGTCGCGTAGCCCTTGAGCTAGACCTTCAAGGCAATTTGCTGCCACAATGACAATGTTAATATTGGTATCCGCCATACGCTATATTTTAGAACAAGAAAAGAATCAGTTTTGTTCTCAAATTAGGCTATCATGAAATGCCAGTGATAGATGCTATGCGAAAAGAAGAGAAGAAGAGCAAACAAACCTTCCCAAGTGCTCCAACTAGTTCTGAGTAGTTGGTGTCAAGAATTTTAGGTGATTTGCAATGGTTCAAAAGACCGTCCAGAGCCTCTTTCCTCTCCTGCCATTTTTTAGATGCAAGAAGCTCATAAAAGTTTTTCTCCATTTTGGCATTCACGTCAACTGGGTCAATAAGATCAAATGCATCCACTTCCTCCATTTCCTCATCCTCATCCTGACCTTCAGCCCCATCGCCATCACCGTCAGCGTCTGCTGCTGCTGCTGTTGCCATCTCCTCTTGTTGTGAGCGGAGGTACTTTAATGGAGTAGGTTTTTCATCCGGCAATTTTTCAAATGCCTCTGTCAGCTCCTTTTGTTGCACTGGTTTTAGATCTTCTAGCGATGGCATAATTGCCTTTCTCAGCCATCGATACAGCTCTATCGTCAAGGCATTGGCTTCTGCACGAACGTTCTTGTCGGAATGGGCAAATAATGATGGTAGCTTTTTAAGAAGAGGTTTGACATTGATATTCTTAATTCCAAAGGTCCTAATCCAATGCAATGAGAACTTTAAGGTTAGTATCCATATCATTGCGGTAGAGGACTAATATCTTCTTCAGACTCTTCCGTCCATCCTACCGAACAATTGCAGCAAGCGTATTTGTTGTTGTAGCTACTAGCTTTGGTAGTTTGGCTTCCAGCCCTGGTATTACATCCTCCTGTTGTCGGGAACAATGGGAAGAAATAAATATGTGAGAAACATGCTGATACGCCCAGCGCGAGGTCTACTAATGAAATAATAATAAAAACTTACAATCACAGGATCTGGGGTATCAACCTCAACATATAATAGAATAAGCTCCAAGGCTTTTGCTTTCGTTCCTGCTCTCGTAGATGACAGACATTTTTCAACAACTGCAGGCACTACGATACTCTTCGTCCTTGGGTACAGAAATAGGGTTAAAGAAAATAGAATAGAAAGAGTGAGACAGATAAAGAGGGTGAAAACCAAAAAAAAAAAAATAAAAAATAAATAAACCCTAACCTATTAGGATCGGGAGCATTCTCTACAAATTGAATCAGGGTTGTCAATCCGGATTCCTGAGCGACTGCGTTGGAATCAAGTGCGATCTTCTTCAGTGACCCTTCGTACCGGCGGAAGTCAGAGTCTTCGATGCTGGTTCGGAAAAGCTTTGCAAGCTCTTCATATGCAGACACACGCGCTTTCCAATTCTATGAAATGCAAACAGAATTACAAAAAAAAAGTGATCAAACGTATGGACAACATTATGATGCAAGTTATTATGAGATTGTAACCGTACACTAAACGACATGAAGTGATGCCCAAACGAATTATTAGATTTTGCACCTTGTGTTCCAATCTCTCCTGGAGCGGGATCGCGTTAAAGTTTTCTTCAGAACCGCCACCTCCAAATTCATCCATCGCAAAGGATAGTACGTAGTGTGCACAAATACCAAAAGGAAAAGAGATATATTTGTTTTTGTACAGATATGTATAAGGATTTAATAATGATAAAAAAAGGGAGGAAGGTGGGAAGGATGGGAGGGGAAGGCAAACTTGGACTTGTTCGCGTGCTTTGTGTGAGCGACAATAAGATAAAAGTAGGCAAATCAGACAAAAGTGAGCGAGTGAATGGATGTCAGTAATTATGTAAGTGTATATGAAACAGCAATGTCAATGTCGTTGGCCTTAATGAATGTGAATGGAGGTGATAAAAATAAAAGAAGTCAATAGCGTCCATCTAGCTGCTCAGGTGGAATGGACAGATTAGAAACTTAAAGGTGCAGGAGAGAATGAGCCGTTGTGTGAGCACCTTCAAATCTGGAGGCTCGTGACTTTCTTCGTTGCGGTGCATTCTTTGCCGATAGCTTTTTGAGTCGATAGAACTTTGAGTCGATAGAACTTTTGTCAGTTTACCAGAGAAACCAAAGTTGCTTTGGCATGTATATAACATGGCAAATGTGTAATGTCAAAAGAACCTTCACTCTTTCGATTAATATTTCACCATGTGGCAAGCAACTTCTGGACACTTGCGCCGAATGCAGCTGGTCACTGCTGCCATCTCCTTGAGCTCAATTCCGATCGTGGTGTTAATCGGTTCGAAATGCACTCGAGCGACATTTTCTATTTACTTCTCCCGCAGACTCTCTTCAATCTCTACACTTCATTCTATTGCTACTTCCGAATTAAAAAACCGTTCTTATCTCTCTTCTTGGCGGGCACATATATCTTCTTGACGGCCAGAGGTTTTCAATTGGCACTGGGGAGTCCAAATCTGGCTATGCTTCTAATTGTCGAGGGCTTCAATATATCTATTGTCCTACTTTTGATTGCCCAGTTCATATTGGTAGCAGTCGTCTTCAGTAGCAATAAACCTCCCTTATGCAACAGTAGCATTAGTGCAACACGAGCAAATTCAGACGAGGATCCCAATCTAGTAATGGATTCAGGAGATGTCAGGGCATCGCAACTAATCCACGTCTATCAGCCGAGACTATCGCTCATATCTACTCAAGCAGCGCAGGCATCAGCAAATGATGAAAACCACAATGCGGATATTCTTCAGTCGAGAAATGAAAGTTCCCAAAGCCAAACCACTGTTATAGAAAGAGTCGAACTCGAAGAATTACCAAGATACCAGAGAAGACCCCCCACACAGACAGCGACCATCGTCGATCTTTCGAATCTTCCTGACGTTGACCATGCAATCCTGAACACTACTCTCGGTCGTTCTGCGCAACAGAGAAATCTAAGCCTTTCAGAGCCGAGCGGTGCCGCCTCAGCTCCTGTAGAGGCTCCCGTTTACTCACCACCAGAGCATTCATCTAACTTTGTTTCAGAATCAGAATCTCAGGAAATTCCTTCAGCAAGTGTGCCATTGTTTTCTCTAGTATCAACATCGACAGAGGTATCTTCTGTATCATTACCAACGTCTGAACCACCAATTTACGCACCATAACCGATATCCTTACAACCCAATATATTGTATTCTGTATATAAACGTTTGACAAGCGTGACGCGAACAAAATTGCTCTCAACATTCTACTGAAAGATTGAAAATGGGCCATCGCGCTTCATTTTCACTGTCAATACATCTTTTCTTTGTGCATAAAACACATAACACATCTAAATGAAACCAAGGTCTTGCTATTTGGCCCTGACTCCTATTCGGGCATTGGTTGCGCTCTTGACTCTTTCCTGCCTCATTGCTATCGCGGTTAGCAGGAAACTAGATGCGGACAGAACATGGCCTCCGGGGCAAAAAGAACAAGAAACACCCCTTCTTGCTACCGTGGAATATTTTAAAGATTCTCCACAACTCACTATCAATTTAATTCCACTCATTGGTGCAGTTTATCTCCTTTATTCACGCTATAACCCGAATACTAGTGATGCTAATAATGGCTGGCACTCATCCTGGTTTTTCAGAAATGTTGTCATTCTATCATTCACAATCGTGGGACTATTCTATGGAATTGATCAACTCATAAAAGTCTCGGTCGACCACAATGGATGCAATGACCCGTTTTTTACAAACACGCAATCAAGATGTTGGGTCCAGTATGGAGTCAGCAGCTCTGAGATAGCTTGGGCTGTCTTACTTATTGTCGAGAGTAGGTTAGCCATTCGACAAATGAGAGATCAGGAGCCTAGATTTCAAAATGCAGATGAGGAAGTACGGGCAGCAGCGTTGTATCAACCAGATTTGTCTCTGACAGACAATCTCTCCTCACCAGAAAGAATTGAATTGACAAATCAAAGAACCGATGTAAATGATCAACCACCAGAGTACACGAGTGAAAGATCACGAAACCAGCCTCAGATTGTAGATGCAACCAACCCACCTGAAAGACTAGCAGAAGCTGTAGCAAGACGACTACAATCAGAAGATACCCAAAATAGGTTTCCAGATCCAGAAACATTACAGTTGCCACCATCTTATGCGCCTTAGGTATTTATTTTAATACGACATTTTTTAGAAATATCATGAACTGGCTTTGAGAACCATGGAGGCACCTTGAGCAAGAGATATCTACTCGAACCATTTTCATTACAAAGTCTCCAATAAAAAACGTCATCAACCTTTCTTTTCTCTGTAATATACTGTACGGCTCAACTTCCATTCTTCACACTTGAGAAGGGATCCTAAGTCAAGTAATCCTAATGCACCGTTTCTTGGTGCGTCTCAATGCGCCCAGACTGGTCTCTGGCCCACTTCCTTCCAGGGATGCATGAGGCCATTTAAAGAAGGCGCCTACAGCTTCATTATTGAGCTGGGCATTGAGCTTTCAATTCTGATTATCTCGCTCCGCATCTTCCGCCTTGAGAGATGTTAGCATCATCGGCGTGGAAGGCCGAGGAAGTGCGAAATAATCTTGACTATGCATCGGTTACAGGGTGCACGAGGATTTAAGCTTGAATGAGTTGATGCGTTGATTAGACCAGGGTCACAACCAACCGGTTATAGTCTCATCGCAGGAGGAAGACACTTCTAATTTATCAAACTTAACCTCAACACATTCTAGTATATTAGAATGCATTTCTCAATTGATGTTCCTGTATCCTTCTTCCGTTAGTTCCTCTCCTTCATTCTTCTTGACAGCTCTCCCAGTGGAATCCTTGTCCAGCTCTAGATCCTGCTGTAGCTCCTCTGCCTGGCCAGCGATGCGACCTACATCTCCTTTGTCCTCGGCAGGCTTCCTCCTTTGTCCTCGGCAGGCTTCCTCCTGCGTTCCTTCTCAGGCGCGCGTCATATGCTAATAGAATCATTACGACTCCATTTATAGTAATGGTGCCGCACAGCTTGAATTGCATTTTGGTGTATTGCTTTTGCCAGAGAACCATAGCAGGAGAGGATCCTGAACAAGAGATTTGAGGCTGGTCTAGATCAACCGATGAATCTGGAAGACTCTAAAAGATTAGAGATTTATCTCAATTGGCATCGAAAGATGGGACTAGCAGAGGCTAGATAGATGGCGAATGGCTTGGTCACGTCTTTCGTGTATTATTGGATTAATGGTTAATGAATAAAAATTTTTCTCTGTCAGGTCGGTTGAAGTAATATTGGAAAGCAAGGGGTAGGAATCCTCACTTTTACTTTCTTGAGCAACACACAACTCAATTTTTCATTTGTTTTCCATTTCGTTATATATCAATCCCATTCGTTGATACTTCAAAAGCGACTGATAGCACAGTTCGATGTCTCTATCACCAAAATCTTTCAAGCCTATTTAAGATGTTTTATGCCATTTGTATCGAGCTCGCATTAAGAGCGATCTATGTAGCATTCTTTCCTTCGTAGCCCATAGAGAGTAATCCAAGAGTATTACCCTGACAATCTTTCCTTACTACCATAAGGATATGGTTGCCTTCGGAGGCTGATGTGTTGGATGCGGAGGATGCCATTTCTCGAAAACCCTTCATAGTGGGATATTCCACTCCTGATGACTATTCAAAGGTTCACACCTCAAGAATGCTACATCCACCTGAATGCTCTGACGCTAGATCCTAACACCATAATAAGCATGGGCGTGACATCTATAATATAAACGGTACTAACTAGTTTTCGCTTCGTTGCCTGTCAATGCCATTACCACTATTAGTAAAATATAAAACGAGCACTACATGCCACGCTGAAAAAAAAAAAAAAAAAAAAAAAAAGAGGATGTTTTAGTTCACCAATCAATCAATCCGTAAAATTTTTGCCACCAAACATTGTCATAAAAAGAGCATTGTACGCCAGGTCTCTTATTTTCCCAACTACGCTCCCACACTTTACAGGCATCTTGCATCACCACAGTCTTTAGAGACTCAGGTGCCGTGATCAGACTTTCAATTCCTACTAAGTCCCATGGCTCCGCAAATGCAGGGCTTCAGATGTAAAAACACGATAAGACTTAGAGCGCACCATTGAAGTGCATCAATCTCAGTTCTTTGACTGAAGATGATAGGGGAAACTGCGATTATTTATTTCAACTGTGCAAAAAAGCTGAACACTTGGACTTGGACCGAGTACATACTTCCCAATCACCATCCGATTTCCTGGAGTTGCTTAAACTTGCACTCAATAGCATCCGTAAGCAACCAAAGCACCATGATTTCTACAGGGTGTATTCCTTCGTCAAGTCCAAACATTGACAAGGCTACCAAACCTAACCTTCCTCGGTATGGACATTAAGGACGAATACATGGCTGAACTAAGACGGCTTAAATTACCAAATGCTCTATACCTTGCTCCCCGTGAATTGCGTGGTTTCGGCCGGCTCTCTATGCAAGGGTTGCTAACAGACAAACACATGATACAAGAAACAAGGTTCCGGGTAGCACTTGCTGAACAGTGCATGCAATTTTGGCTCTGTTCCGTACATGCTTTTTTAATAAAAGCATCTTTTGGTTCCTAAGCCTGACAGAGCTGAGGTCAATTTAGCATGGTGCGGACATTCATGTGCTCTACCACGTTGGAAAGATTTTAGCAGACAAATGTATAACCAACTACCTGCTTTAATAGACGCTGAAACTCTTTTTTATTATTATTATTATTGTTATTCGAAAACGGATGAATCTGCAGTTGCAAGATCATTCATTTTTAGTAAATGTCGCCCAGAGGCGCTTATACCAAGAAGTAGGAGTCCCGATTTCCAATTAGACATGACATCCATGGCTACAGCAAACTGTCTTTAGGTCGTATTTTTTTTCTCTCTTTTTATTTTTTATTTTATTTTTATTTTTAATTTTTTTTTTATTTTATTTTTTTCTTTGTCTTTAATCTACCACCAAATTGAATAAATATAACAAAAAGGTTTTTTTTTTACTCTGAGATAAAGTACTGTTGGACATCGGAAGTTGGACGAGGAATGCTTACGGACTCTTCATAAACTTCGACTAAGTGAATATGAGAAGAAGTTTTTGGAGGTTAGATGAAGAAAAATGCATCGTTAGGTCCTGATCCTGCTTACTCTTCGTTTTATTACTCACCAGACTCATATTGAACATTGCTGCGCTTGCGTGTGACGGCCAGTTGTTCAGGTGTCATACTGGCGCGAACCTTGGCGAGAGTCTCCAAGATCTCATTCGTTGTAGGGCGTTTAGCTGGGTCAGACTGCCAGCACTTCTCATACAGTGCCATGTACTCTGTAGGTGTGCCTTCAACTGGCAGCTCACGCTTTCCATTCATGATGGCAACAGCCAAATGAACATCCTGTGGGACCTTTGCAAAAGCAGAGTGACCAGATGTTAGCTCCCAGAGCAGAACACCAAGAGAATAGATATCACATTTTGCATCAAAATATTTTGGGTTGCGGAATCGTTCGGGGGCAATGTAGGCCATGACACCAATCAAAGGATCATCGTCTGCGTCCTCGCCTTTGCCGTTAGTCTTTCTATCTTCGCCGCTCTGATGGGCATCAAGTCCAGTAATCTTTTTACTAATGAATTTGGAACGACCTTCTCCAACAGGCACCTCCTCCAAAGAATACTCTTTGATGTTCCTGACTACACGCTCTTCCATAATTGTACTAGCTCCGAAGTCGGTCAGCATGGCATTGCCTTGATCATCGATCAAGATGTTGCCTCCATGAAGATCACGGTGGTAAACACCTTCTTCATGAAGACGGGCAATACCTTTGGTGATCTGAGCCCCAAGGCGGAGTTTATCATCCCAAGTGAGTTTATGGTACTCAACCTTGAGATGCCACGTGAGTGATCCTTTGTCAGCATACTTTGTCACAATACACATCTTGTCCAAGCCAGCTGGAAAAGTTACCCCATAAAACGCAACCACGCTGTCACACCCCTTCATGCGACTGTATATCTCGACCTAACTCAAACAAAAAGAGAAAACAGTTAGAAAGACCAATCAGCTATCATTTAAATAATTTTCTTTTCCTTGAAAAAAGGGCCTCTTTCCATAGAGCAACTTGTGAAACAAGCGAAATCAATCGAGATCAAGCTAGCCTTGAGAAAATTACCTCTTTTGAGATAACGTGAGCAGAAGCCTCCTTAATCGCGACCTTCTGACCCTTCCATTCAGCTACGTGAATGATACCCATACCACCGGCATCTACACCAATGGATAATTTCTTGATCTCGGTCGCTGGGATTTCATTACGAAGCAGAACTTGCTTCTCTTCCTCGGTTAAAGGGTATGGGAAGTTTTGGAGTCCTTGCTCAATCGATTGGCTCTTTTGACCGACAGAAAACTGTCTTGAAATCCTTTGAAAGAAGTTTGGAGACTGGTTGTTTTCCTTGGTTGCTACTGGGGCTGCTGGTTCGACTCGACTGTCACTAATCAGTGATTGATTAGAGGCGTTCATAGGAGCATCCCCAGTCTTTTTGGGAAGTGTCGTGTCCTGCGCACAGCATTTGGAGAGAGGGTTGCCCATGATAATGGTCTTAGAATGGTCTCTTCGTTGTCAGAAAGTATGCCTGTTATCAGCTTTCCATTGAAAAGAGATAAATAGGGTAGGTTTAGTTGGATTACAGTTGGATTGACTAGAATACGACATTTCAGGTTCATAGTCGTGATAAGAAGTAGGATAAACACATGGGGAATAAACATTCACAAGACTGTAAACTCAAAAGTGACATAAAAAAAATAAACACGCGTCTATAAAGTTGTGACTACAGAGGACAGTCTGATGCTGTGCAAAGGTTTGTGACAGTAATAAAAGATTGGGAAATGGAAATGTGCAAAGACATTCTCTCTCTTTCTCTCTCTCTCTCTCTCTTTTTTTTTTTCTAATTCATTGGTGACCTACCAGTAATTGCTATTGCTATTGCTTGTAGTTATTGTTGTCCTTTTGAAATGAGAACAGCAAAAAGAAGAGGGAGGAAGAATGATTACGAGCAGAATCGAGGGAACAGTAAGGGAAGAAGAAGAAAAAAATGATAAAACAAAGGAGTGGTGCGAAGGAGAGAAACGAATAATAGAGAGAAAAGAGAGAAGAAAAGAGCGGGCACCAGGAGATGGAAGAAATATTGCAGCCATATGGGGAATCCCAGATCAGGCTAATTGTGTCCAATCGCAGTTAGGGAATTCAAGTCCTTCCGAATAATTTTACTTTACTTTCTGACTAAACCTTTCTTTTATATGTTGAACAAATAACTTTTTTTTTTTTAGATGCCTTGTTCATGCCCGTGATAATCGGCACAAATCTCGGCTTAGTTTCTTTAGAGTCTAACCATTTGCTTCACTTGCCAATGATGTGTCTACTCATTATAATTCTTTGCTTCCCTTTTCATCGTCCCCTTTCCTTCAGTACCAGAAATAAATAAATAAAAACAACGTCAAACTATAGCCTACTGCTTATGCATAAAAACATCAACAACTAGTGTCGAAAAAAGGAGAAAAGGAAGAGTTTGAGCCTGGCTCTGGACTAACAAATGACCCCATTTCTGTTCAAAATGGCCGTGGAAAAATATCTAATTGATCGTTAAGTCAGATCTAGACGAAGAAACCCCATCCCTTGCTCTCCTGTTTGCATTTCGATTTAGGAGTGCAGAATCTGGCAGCTAGAGATGCAGTAGGCTTTTCACTTATAAGGTGGCAGGAAATAACCATTTCCTTTTTTATCCACCTATAGGTGATTAAAAAAAGGAAATGATTATTTCCTGTCACCTTTATAAAGTGAAGAGCCTAGAGATGCAGTACCGAGTCAACTTTTGAGCAGAAGCAACATGCGAATAGTGCACGAGCTTTTTTTTTTTTAGTCCGTGATAAACAAACAAACAAGCTTGAAACAACTTTTTTCCAAAGAAAAAAGAAAAAAAGTCCTCTTCTTATTCGAACGGATTTACATGTTTTATGCCTTTGATGAAGCCTAGCTTAATTTTGTGTGAGAACAATAATTGGATCGATCTGATCGAGAACCTTGTTACTCAGGGATCTGGCGAGCACTTTGTTTTACTGTAATTCTCATTTATACAGAACAATGTCACTATTTAGACTATAATTGAACAGAGCGGCAATGACATAATTCTTAAACTTTATTTTTGCTCCGTACCACGATCTTTGTGCAACGCGGACATTGATTGGTTCCATGATATTTTGAAATCTTTCTCTCACTGAGCCCACATCCTGGACATATTAAAAAAATTGACTTGGGGGCTCGTGAAACTGCACATGCATAGTTGACTGTTGAAAGCAATGCACAAGGGGAAAATCTGAATGAAATCTCGTGAGCGTGTCGTTATATATTTGTTCGACTTCCTCAGTGCATTGCTGATTTCTAAAAAAAAAAAAATCCAGGATTTCAGTTATATCAATCACTGAACTGACACTCATATCTTGAATCAGACTAAGCTTGTGCCTGTTAATTGGTGTTGATAATACTACCGGTAGAGTAGAAGATGAAAATAGCCGACGCAATAAGCACAACAACGTGGACGTTGAGCCATATTGACCCAGCTTTGAGGATAACATTGGACATACTCCTTTCGCAATCTTCACTCCCATCTACGCTTGTGTACTCCCAGCAGCCGTGCTGACCCCGCAATTGATATGCTTATCGGTATGATGGATCTCAGAGGATCCGTTATGTCTGCGATATGATAACTATAATAGTTACAAAAAATCTATATCTGAGATGACTATGTCGTTAAATCCTTGGATGCCCAGAAATTGGCAATGTAGTCCCATCCCTGGCGCCTTCTGTTGGGTATCGAGAGCATCCCGCCACATATGGTGCCCCTCAGCTGAATGCAGCTGAATACGGCTTTCCTCTTCATACTTTGAACCGAGGCTGTGGCCATGTTCCTCCTTGAATTGATCCTTGGACGACTCAAAATTGACAGTATCTGGTGCACATTGCCGCAAGAAGCATAGGTGTGCCAAAATCAATAGTCCTCTTTTTTTTGAAACTAAATGAAGGGCATCCTTGACTTGCCGGCTTTCCTCTTTCTGTCCTGAATACCGCTGACCTATTTTGCTGCAATTGCGTGTAACCTGAGCTGCCTAGCGATCCTGAAACACCGCCACCCTTACCCTCATCAGCGTCCTCTCCCTCATTACCGTTTTCATGCTTATTAGTTCTCTTAACGCCCTCCTACTTGCATTTGTAGCAAATGTTTTATAACACCCATTTTCCCATGTTAGACGTCAAAGACAGAAATTCGCATCTACCATTCAAAAATTAAAGAACGCACCCATATTTTAACGTATCGCTTCTCGTAAAACGTGAAGCGTCTTTGACTTCGTTTACGTTTAACATTGATACTTCACCAATGATGATAAGCTCATATTTTGTACCAGCAAAGACCATCGGGACAAGCAAGAGATGACGATATGCCGTGTGGAGTCCTTTTAGGGTAGCCTCCTCCACCGTCTTGATACCACCACTAGCAATTATACTACTAATAATGTTGCTACTGTTCTTTGAAGCTAGTTCTGCATCTTGGTCCAATAATAGCGCTTCTAATGTCGCCCCTGTAAATCTTATGGTATCAGCACAGTTTTTTCTAGGCTGATTGTAGGATTAGTAAGAGCAATTCGCGCCGTTCCCGGCATGGTCAATTACCAACTTTGCAAAGCAACAACAGTCCTGTGTAGCTCTTCAGACTTTATCTCTTTATTTTCATAGCCTCTAAAATATTAAGTACTTCATTGCTTGGTTGGTTCCTGACCAAGCCTGAATTTGTGAACTAAACAGTTCACTTGGGTATGTCGAGTTGGCCACGTTTGTGACATCCTCGTTTGATATCTGTGTTCACCAAATTGGACATGCCATCACCGTACTGATCATGGTGAGAAGCTTCTTCCCTTCCTGCGACATAGCATTGAGTTATTAATGATCAGAAGCTCATTACAGTCTTCTGCAATTCAATTTCCAAGAGGGCCCCGAGACGGCCAGTGCTTGATAGGCTTCCTGCTTGTGCATATGCTAGTCTTACTGCTTAAACTGGAGTTAGATGCTAGTACGGACGAATCCGAAGCAAGTAATTCATCGTCTTTGTGTATATAGACCTATCCCAACTCAATTGAGGGCTTACCACAGCTTTGCCTATACCTAAAGGCGGTTGTTGCACGTTCACAGCCTTCATCTTGGCTCTGGCTTTGTCACTTGTAAGAAACATCTGTCTCATGCTCA
The DNA here is from genome assembly GCF_002105155.1 of Lobosporangium transversale. NCBI lineage: Eukaryota > Fungi > Mortierellomycota > Mortierellomycetes > Mortierellales > Mortierellaceae > Lobosporangium > Lobosporangium transversale. The sequence continues at coordinate 8,197 of NW_019029054.1, read as the reverse complement.
TATCTTTGTAGGATTTGTGAGGTGATGAGGTGTTGCTTGCACAATGTCTGCTACGAAGGCTCTCTTTTTATGGCTTTGATTTAAAGTTTGTCTTCTGGTCTGCTGCGGAGCATTGATGGGCAAATGGACAAAGTGCTAAAGGGCTTTTAGAGGTTTCGTTGATAGCATAGGCTAGCGCGATGAAAGACCTATAGTTCTGGAGCCGTTCTTGCATATATGCCAATATGCTTTGCTCCGGGACAGAAACATGTGCGTAAGGATAAGAGCAATGGTTTGCATAGGGCGGGTACAAGAACTGGGTTGGATAATGTTGTTCAATACATTTTAAAGCAGCCATGAAGAAACACAGCAAGATGGAATGAAATGCGGAGAGAGCATTCACGATGTAGAGCAGGAAATATCATGCCAATAGTGTAGCACCAGACTATGACCCTTGTTTTGTTATTTAAATGAAATGATTAAAGTAAGGTTACAGCACTCATTGGGTAAGAGCGCCCAACTCGGATCCAAAAAAAAAAAAAAAATCCACTTTGTTCAAGATTCGCTTTTGAGTTGGTCATTGGCCGTAAAGGCAACCATGATGACAACATGCTATCGACCACGAGGAAAATGCAAGCCCCTTTTTTACCCCTACTCACAATCTCAGACTCGCCCCTTTTGGCAGAGAGATGGAAGGACAGAAAGGAAAATGACGCGCACTGGCTCTAGACGATCATGGTAAGTACATCGACTATCCATGCCACATTCACACTGGCAAAAAAACAAAAAAGAGCTTTCACTGTCAAGCTTGACCTGACCTCCCGAGAGAGCGAGAAAGAAAAGCAGGAGATCAATTTCTTTTTTTTTTTTTTTTTTCAACCGCTACATTCATTTCATTCATTTTTCAATTTCATCCGGCTGTGCTGTGTGCCATTCCTCCTCATTCCTTCCTTGCAGTGCCAAAAAGCGAGGTGAGCCAGCTTTCTTTTGATAAAAATGGGACAATCAAACGGAAATCTGTGTGTGGTCAGTTGCACAGGTTCTCATTCCCAAAGTGAGGAATGGCGTGTCATCACTGCATACACTCAGACCATGGGGAAACTAATAGCATTTCATAACCTTTTCTTCCTCCTGTCATTCTTCCCATCACTTGTCCCGATTTCCTAGCAGGATTGTTCCAACAATTAAAATTGACACATTCATGCCTTCCTCTTACATTTTTCATCCACCAGCTTGACTCTGCGACGTTGCTCCTTTTTTATTATTATTCTTATTTCTATATTTATTCGCCTTGTCGCTTGGAAATATTCAATTAGACCTGCCCGATATCTACAACGCTACAGCAGAAGCAGGCATCGCCCTCAACAACACCCAAGGAACTAGAGTGTGAGGCGTCTTGTTCGAGCGTTTCAAAACCTCACCTTCTCCAGCCTGCCATCGTATTTGATCCCAGCCCATAGCTCATTCAGACCTTATAATTCAGCTAATAGAATCAGTCATGAGCAAGGGAGGCAACATCAAGGTCGCAGTGCGATGTCGACCACTTAACAGCCGAGGTAAGTGATCTTTGATCAGCAATTGGCAATACCCTTGTATAGATGTTGTTATTCTGACAAATAGTACTCGCTTCCTTTCTGCTCCGCCCACCGGTTCCTGACTTTTTTTTTTTTTTTTTTTTTTTTTTTGGATAAATATGATAAACACTAGAAATCGCGAAGCAGTCAGAATGCATTATCCAAATGGATGGTAACATGACCACGATCCGACGGCCAGAGGATGGAAACTTGAAGTCTTTTTCGTTCGATCACTCATACTGGTCTTATGATAAGAGCGACCCCAGTTATGCGGGGCAACAGCGTATCTACGAGGACTTGGGTGTGGAGCTGTTAAATCATGCTTTCAGTGGATATAATACATGCATTGTAGCTTGTAAGTGATCAATATCATGTTTATTTAAGTATCTATTACGACATGTGGTTTCTTTTTCGATCAGAACATGTCCGTCCAACTTGCCTTCCCAGATTTATGAGATAGAGATGGGAGTTGAGAGCGGTGTGCTGACTCCTTTTGCGCCTACGGAAAATTAGCCTGCGTGTATTTTTTTTTTTTTTTTTTTTTTTTTTTCTTTTCATGCGATTACTGGCTCTTGGTATTTTGCCATCCGCATGTGTTATACCAGCTGCACGCTCACAAATCTATCTTTCCCGTCTAATATTTTTAATATCTTGTTTAGATGGACAAACTGGCAGTGGCAAGTCATATTCAATGGTGGGTATAGATTTGCGCATGGATCACAAACAATGTCGGGATATAGTTGTTAACAGATGTCTCCAAAGAGATGAGATCTTTAATAATTATTCTTTGTCACTTCATTTGGTCATCTATAAATCACGAGGAAAAGCCATGTGCTTCTCTATGTGGCAGAGCCATGAATGGCCCCTCGTTCGCTAATTAAGGATGTGTAAAAAAGGACAAATTGCCTCGTAAAACAAGATACTCACACAATCTTTGCAACGATCAAATAGATGGGATATGGTGAAGAACGCGGAATTATACCTCTTTCTTGCCACGAACTCTTCCGGCGGATAGAAATGAACACAGATCCATCACTCAGCTATCGCGTTGAAGTCTCTTATATGGAAATTTATTGTGAGCGTGTGAGGGACCTGCTAAATCCTAAAAATAAAGGTCATCTTAGGGTGCGCGAGCATCCATCCTTGGGACCATATGTCGAGGATCTATCCAAGCTAATGGTTACATCATACCAGGATATAGCAAATCTAATGGACGAAGGGAACAAGGTAGGATATAGCTCAATCTGGTGGGACCTAGCCGAGCCATTAAACCGGAATGGATTGGATTATATGGCTTAACTTTTTCTTCGAATGATTTCTTCTAGGCTCGAACAGTGGCTGCCACCAATATGAATGAAGCATCTAGTCGATCGCATGCTGTCTTCACAGTACTACTCACCCAAAAAAAACATGACGCTGAGACTAGACTTGACACCGAGAAAGTATCAAGGATTTGGTAGGTTGGAGTTTCTGCTTCACTTCATTACGCCATATAAGAGGTACCAGATATCTGAATAGTATATTATTTGACGTGTCAATTAGCTTGGTGGATCTTGCTGGAAGTGAGAGAGCAAACTCGACGGGAGCCACGGGCGCACGATTGAAGGAAGGTGCCAACATCAACAAATCGCTGACAACGCTTGGTAAAGTCATCTCAGCTCTTGCAGATGCATCCAGTGGTGCCACTATTACTACTGCCAAAAAAGGACCAAAGAAACCAAGCGAAGTTTTTATCCCTTATCGTGACTCGGTAGGGGCTTTTATTATTATTATAGTTATTTATTTTATTTTATCCTTTGTATTCTTATATCATTGCGTTATTATTGCTATATCTTGTTTTTGACTGGCTAAACATGCTGATCCTCCTTAATTACTATAGGTCCTTACTTGGCTTCTAAAAGATTGTTTGGGAGGAAATTCAAAGACGACTATTATTGCGGCCTTATCGCCAGCTGATATTAACTACGAAGAAACTTTGAGCACTCTTCGCTATGCTGACCAAGCCAAACGTATCAAGAACAAGGCTGTCGTGAATGAGGACCCGAACGCCAAACTTATTCGCGAGCTGAAGGAGGAGCTGTTGGACTTGCGGTCTAAACTCAGTATTTATGATCCTAGCCATGCCGGTGGGGACCTTAAGTCACCCAACTCATTGGTCACTATTGTCGATCTTCATGGGAATACTAGGACTCTCTCAAAGGAACAGCTGCAAGATGAAGTACAAGCTTCAGAGAAGATCATGGCTGAATTGAACGAGACCTGGGAGGAGAAATTGAGGAAGACCCAGGAAATCCAACAAGAACGCGAAAGGACTCTAGAAGAGCTCGGTATCTCAGTTGAAAAGGGTCATATTGGAGTTCATACTCCCAAGAAAATGCCACATCTAGTGAATCTAAGTGAGGATCCTTTAATGTCCGAGTGTCTTGTCTATCAGCTCAAGCCAGGGATCACCATAGTTGGTCGTCTCGATTCTTCTGTGCCAGCGGATATTAGGCTCTCAGGGACAAATATACAAGATAATCATTGTCATTTTGAAAATAATAGCTCCAGTGTGACGCTCCATCCCGGAAAGTCGTCCATGACAATGGTCAATGGTTTAAGAATCACAAAGCCAAAGAAGCTTCGATCAGGATATCGCGTCATCCTCGATAACAATCAAGTCTTTAGATTCAACCATCCTGAAGAAGCTCGTCGCGAGCGAGAATCAATGCAAAACCAGACACCTGGCTCGAGCATGGTTTCGTCCCCGACTGTGAGAACACACGGCAATCTCTCAAATGGAATGGAGGACGATCGTCCTGAAGATCGGCCAGACTCTCCATTGTCATCAGGTTCATTTCAGTCAGAGCTTTTCGATTATAATTATGCACGCAAGGAGGCAGTCATTCAAGCGCACATGTTATCCGAATCCAGCATCAATCAACTCAAGGATCAGGATTTGGAGGTACTATTTGACAACATTGCCAAGATCCGATACATGCGTAAGAGCGTGAGGTCGGAAAGCCGCGCGGGGTCTCATATTGATGACGATCTAGAGTCAAGATCTTCACGGATATCATTCAATGGGCGCTGGCATGGAGAAGGAGGAATGGGCGAAGACGGACGGGAAAGTCCGATTCCATCCTTGGAAACATCAGCTTGGGCGTTAAAGGAGAAGCTACGCCTCGCTCAAGAGGAAATGCAGTTGTTGAATCAGCAGAAGCAAGAATATGAAGCTAAGATCCAAAACTTATCAGCTGCGGAGGCCAAATCAGATGAACTACTTGCAAAGAAGGCCTTGATGGAAGAGCGTTTGCGTCAGGCTGAGGAAAATCTCATGAAAAAGCTTGAGCAGCAGCGGGAGCAATACGAGGACAAAATGAAACGTATGTCTTTGGCAAGCACTTCAAGTCAGCAGTTGGACGAGTCTCAACTGAAAGGGAACTGCTCGGATTATGAGCTCAAGCTTATTCGCAAAACGCTTGGGCATTGGAAAGAGCAGCGAAGCATGCAGATGGCGGAAACAATTCTTGCTAATGGGGGTCTCGTCAAAGAGGCCAATATTATCAGTCGTGAACTTAAAAAAAACGTGATGTACCAGTTTACGGTCATTGAGGCTGGCCAATTGGCAAACCCAACATCATTCTGGGAGAAGCCCTTCGATTCGCCTCAGTCTAACAATAATGATGAAGAAACATTGCTCTCCGGCCTGAAAAGACCTTGCATTGGTGTCAAAGTCATCGATAGCAAACATCAATCTGTTTATCTCTGGTCACTCGACAAGCTTAGTTTGAGGCTACCACGGATGCGTAGTCTTTACAACCTCAACGAAAAGTTACAATATAAGAAGCAGTATAATCTGGAGGACCCCTTTTATGATACGCCTGCGCCACGGTTCACGTTTATTGGAAGTGCTTCAATTACTTTGAAGAGTCTGATTAAGATGCAGTTTATGGAGAGCATTGTTCCTATCATTTGCAGAAATACAGGAAAGGTTGCCGGCCGATGTCGGGTAGGGCTCACGCCTCTCAATTTGAGTGATCCCAAAGTCCGTTCTGGGCTTTCTCCTACGCTATCAGTGCCCAACTCACCTACAAGACTTACCAAATTAGCGCACAGCCGCAGTACTAGTCGTGCTCACAGTCGTGAGCGATCTTACATTGGTAGTGGCAAAGTGGATGGAGTCTCACCAGCTGCCGTGGGCATTGGAGACAAACTCTTATTTGAGATCTCTATTCTCGCTATTGAAGGACTTTCGGAGCAACAATATACCCAGGTTCATGCTCAATTTAGACTCTCTAATTTTGGCGGCGTTGTACCAAATTCGACAAGTGACAAAGTCTACGCAACTGATACGGCGAATGGCTTTGGAGACAAGCCCATATTCTTTGGATACGCACAATCGTTATCCATTGTTGTGACGGAGCCTATATTAGATGTCTTGAGGAACGGAAGCTTACACTTCGAGGTCTTTGGTGAAGCCAAAAAGGCGACATTAGAAGCTTCGGAGAGGTGGGATATTGAGCAAGAGCAGATCGGCCAACAGTTTCTACAGCTACAGGAACAGCAGAAGTGTGGACATGGTAACAAGCGATCATCGTTCGACAGCCTTAACTCCATCAGTGTGATTTCCGAACGCCGTTCAGAGGATAAGCAATCATTAGAGGAGCATCATGATGTTTTAGCTTTTGTTCAGATCTGTGAGCCTGCTGCTGACGGAAGGCATACACCTGTTATGGTTCTGTCTAATTCACCATTGGACCCTGGTGCATTTCAACTTCGACAGGGTTTACAACGTCGTATCATCCTGAAGTTGACCCATACATCTGGAAAACAATTTCTTTGGAGTAGTGTCTCAAATATTTCAGTAGGCAGAGTTCGATTGGTTGACAATAAGGGCCACCTTGTTGAGTCATCGCCAGGAGATGATATATCGCTTAAAATTATCCCTGGCCAGAAAGTTGAATATCCAAAGAATGGAACCAGCGAGCTTGTTGTCCAAGCTTCTTGGGACAGTACACTTCACGACGCGCTTTGTCTGAATCGGGTTACTACATCTAATTCACGTGTGATGATGACCGTTGCCTGGACAGTCGTAGCCGAACGGTGTGCAGAGGCCATTCATTTCCAAATGGATATTGCAGTTCAAATACAAGAGCGCGAGAATCGTACACTCTATAGGTTGACGTCAATATTGACGTCTACTAATATCCTGTCAAGAATGAGTGGTCTTTTCTTACTTACTCTGAAGCCTATCTTAAAGAAGCGGTCATCTGATGTTTGGCGAATGAGCTTTACAGGAGAATATGTCCGAGGCGAAGAGCTTTTAGGAGGGTGGAAGCCGCGGGGAGTATCACTTGTCAATGAATACAAGAATAAGGTGGCCCTAATGAACAAAATAGAGAGCGTTGAGAAAACTAGACAGTGGTTGCAGCTCCACGGAGTAACGCCTCAAGAAATAGGTACTACCGGTGTTTCTGTCAAGATCGAGGGCAGTGAGAACAACACACCATTGACGCCAAATGTAAATGGTGCAGACGGAAACTTAGACGTTCGGTCTCGTGAGTTGTTGGAAAGAATAGTTCGACTCTGGTCTCGCAAACCACTTATTCTTGAAGAGGTACATCTCCATGTAGTGTTTTTTTTTTTTTTTTTTTTGTGGTTAGTCAATCTGGCATCAATACATGTCCTAACCCTATTTCAACGTACTGCAATAGTTATTGAAGAAGCAAGACAGTGCTTTGAAAAGTGGTGACGGCGAGAGTATGAAGGTATCTAGACGCTCAGTACGCTTCCAGTCCGAAGCGAAGTTTATTACCAAGTGGTAAGTAATGTGTTGTTGTCTGTTTGACTTCGTTTAGGATGTACTGTACAGTTGCATGATCTCAGTTTTTTATTATATATTTATTTTTTATGATATAGTGAAAAGGTATCGAAGAAAGGCTATCTATGCTACCCTGAAGACAAGGATGATGTATGGGTGAAGCGATTCTTTGTAATCCGTAGGCCATACATGTACGTCTATGCCAACGACTCTGAGACTGAAGAGCTTACTGTTGTAAATCTAAAGGATGTCACTGTAGACTACAAACAGGATCTTGAGGAGATGCTTGAAGTAAGTCTTTTTTTTATGTCAGCATCGGGAAACAAATATTTGTGTTCACAAAATCCAATAGGGAAATAGGTGAAATATGTGAAGTATGCTGAGAACTAACGCATTGTATCCATGACCTATTACTCTTCTATTTACTACTTTATATAGCGCCAGCATGTCTTTTCGGTATACGCTGCCAACAATTCGTATCTCATGCAGGCATCATCTCGCGAAGAGATGCGTTTATGGCTAACAGAGCTCGATCAGTTCTTTAATCTTTCACGAGTCCCGGCTTAATCAACTTTCTTTTTTTGTTTCATTGCAAATTAATTTATGCCATGCTTCTTCTCGTATTCCTGTAAAATGTCAACGTCCAGGTTGCGTCGTTTGTTTTTAATATCAACATCCATCTCTGATCGATATGTACCCTTTTATCTTTGTTTGAATAGTTGTACTTTTCCTTTTAGTTCCCCCTATAGTCTATATACCATACACAATAAAGTGAAATTCATGCCTTTTTTCTTCATTAGATGGCACCTTTCTGTCGGGTTGTAAAAGTAGAGTTGTTAAT